>NC_133213.1:5238069-5295569 GCF_958299795.1 Porites lutea
CCAGACAAATTACATCATTGCCAGAGATCTAAAAAGTTATTTACATGCATGTCATTTCAATCATCGCCGAAAATAAATCGCATGTCATCACAAGAGCCGCTTTCATACAATGAAAGTTTAAAACACCCGACCATCGCAGTTTTGATAATTAAGAGGCAGTCTCCCTAAAAGCGTTCCACTCGATTTCGGACTCGAAAAAACTTTCGCCTTATATTTTTATCATCAACACTACTATCCATCCTAATAACGAAATTGCAGTTAGAATGAGGAAATTGTTTATTTTACTGCCGTTCCCTAGCCTGCTTAGCAGGCGTCGAAAGGGGCAGGGGGTAGGGAATAGGGAGGAAGGGAAAAAGGGGAGGGGGATTGGGGAGAGGGGGAGGGGACTCCCTTCCCTTTTCCCTTTCTCCCTCCCCCCTCCCCCTCCCCTTTTTGCGCCTGCCACGCAGGCTAGCCGTTCCCAGCATGTCATTGCTGGACGACCGTTAGCAGCTAAAATATGCAAATTTTAGATGCTGTCAGTGCAGGTTTTTAACGATCGTTTAAAAGTTCTTCGGGTCATCAAATCCTAGACTGTTCGCACTCATTTGGAAGCATATTACTTCTTCTTACTGTTCCAATACCATTTAGGCATTATCTTTTCGTAATCAGCAAAAACTGGTCGTCTTTATTTCACTAACCCAAAGAAAGCAAAATGCACGAATAAATGCCTCAAAAACATCACAAAATTCTCAAAAGTGGCACCGAAACTAGACCTAAAAACATGTTTTAGTTAAAGATTAAGAGCTATTTTGTCAAGTTATGAAATAAAACTTGTGGCACAACGCGATTCAGAATTGAAGGATTCGTCTTAAATTTGCATATTGATGCTGAAATGACAATTTTTCTATATACATATATACATATATATATATAATTTTTTTTTTTTTTTTTTTTTTTTTACTTCATTTACAAGAAAAATCAGAAATAGGTTAAGCTTATAGAAGATTAAGTTTGCTTTTCCACTGACCTTCGTATTAATAGTCTCGGCCGGCCGTCCTTTGTTCGACTCCCAGTAGTTGGACTTCTTGGTAGTAGAGTGTGGGTCGGGAAAAATACGCATTAATCCCTACCCCACCCCTCACCCTTTTCTTACTCGCATCTCTCGGAGGGTCGCCCCCACAGTCTGAACGCCTGAAAGAGGCTATTCGATATACTTCAATCCCGTTCTAAACGAACATTTTTGTTTTACAGATAACATTAACGAGAAACATGGTTCTCCTGTCTAGTGTCAGGTGGAAATATTTACATTTTGCAGCGAGAAGGTCCTTCACACATTCACCTTTACACTATATATGTGGGACGATGGTACACGGTAGTCCTTGAAAAAAAAATTACGAAAATATGGACTGGAGTTCAAAGAAGTAAAATCAACAACCCGCTAATCACGTCTACGCCGCAATAAATCTAGTATACTGCGTACTTATAAATTCCTATCAAGTAAATTGTTATTTGCCCTTAAAAAATTAAATCAGCTGTGAAATGTACATTGAATTAAGTTAGTGTCCGGACACCTTTAGGAATTTGATATTAGTGTAAATTTTTAGACGTATAAATCTACCGGCCTTCGATCACAAATCTGATTGTCTATGCACAGTGCTAGTGCTATTATGGTAATGCTATACGCTATCAATTCCGTGATGGACAGTGAGTGAAGTGACTGACTAGCCTGACAGTGTTCGGTTGTAACCTGTCTATACCACCACTAAATAAAACCGTTAGCCTGAAGTTGTTAAGCTTTGAACGACTTAGGGATTTATATTTGACTATTTTAGGGAAATGTGTACCACATCTTCGTTTCCTCGCATGCAACTGATTCTCGCTCGTTTTTTGTTTTTGTATTTGTATTTTTTTTTTCACAACATTTGTGAAGTATTTGAGTCTTTATATTCTTTGTCATAGCATCTCGGTATGCAGACATAAAAGCAATAAGATCCTCTGTGAGTGGCTCAACAACACTGTCCGCGGTAGGCTGGTGTATCAAATGAGCGCCGCACCGGAGTCGCAAAAACGAAATGATAAAGGCGGTGGCACCTAATTTAGTAAAATCGATATCAATATATATGAATTTGGATCCACACGGAGGGTCCAAAGGCCGATTCTCGAGTTTAAAAATGTGATCCTAGATCCTTCAGCTGTTGTTCAGATGTATGTATTTTTACATCATTAACGTGGTAGCCGGAATGCAAGCGTCTGTAAGAACAGGGTAATAACCGCTAACAAGACGTGAGACAAGAAAAGACGTAAAAACAGTGTAGGGGTCTCGACCTTGAGAAATGTTCATGCTGGGGAAACCTTCGACAATGCCGGATTCAGAGTTCGCGTCAGTTCTCACCTCCACTGATTGTTCGAATTCAGAGGTTTTTGTCCATGTTGGGCTTCAATAGAAACTTCTGTCGATGAATTCTCCATGGTACCAAACAATTGTCATGAGTGCTCTCAGTAATATGCCTAAAGGTAGGTAATCACGATTTTGACAATTTACCCTCGACTCCACAAGGTTTAGATGTGCAAAGAATGCGCTCAGGAGGATGCGCTTATCACTTTCTGTTTCACGCGTGTATCTTCATATTTAAATCCGTCAGCTCATAAATGATATCAAAATGTGCAAGTGCATTAGCTGACTGTGTAACTTTATGCCGTAGTGCAACAGTGGTTAATATCAGGATGTTTGAGTTAAAGCCACTTCCTACTTTTCTCCATAACTTCATTATGTTTGGATCTTCAGTTCCCGCATATTTCTAAATAAAAAAAAAATGAGGGGACTATCGAGTTTATCATTGTCTGAACTTGAAATTACGATTACGACAATACCCATTGGCCCTTTTGTCGTTATCTTATCCCAGATTACCATCTTTTGAGAGTATTGGCTCTGCTTCACTTAGTTCAGACTTCGACGGATGACAGGTTTCATGGTGGCGAGAAGTAATGGTGTTCTGACATTCGTGTACTTTTATCAGTTGGGAAAAACCGCGTGAACTTCCACACTTTATTTTCTTACTTTCACTGATGTTGCACGATTCCAAATTAATGTTGAAACTTTATTATTTGCGTGTGCCAACTTCTTTATTAACTGGCTGCGATACAAAAGTAGCCTTGGACTCCCGACTGTCTCTTAGAGCGTGAAAACAAAAGGTGACCACTCTTAATAGGAAGAAACAGTCATTAAAAGGAAGAAACCTTCTAACTGAAATTTCATTAACAAAGGTCTTCAAATGTGAGCTCCTGATCAGTGGAAGGCAAATAAAGGAAAAATAGTAATTCGCCGTTCACAGTCCAGTACTATCGCCCCATGTTAGCGAATACAAGACAGTTCTTGGATTCTGGATCTCATTCCATGGATTCTGGATTCCGGGTGCTGGATTCCAGTCTTTTCAAGTGAAACTTGGATTCTAGATTTCATTCCTTAGTGGGGTACTTGAGCTCTATTCTGGATTCCAAAATCCTGGATTCCGGATTCCATAAGCAAAATTTTCCCAGATTCCGGATCCACAAGTAAAGTTTTTCCAGATTCCGGAATCCGGATGTCCTTACATGGGGCGAAGTACTAGTCAAACATTTTCTGACCTGTTCACGCATATTTAATTAAGCAGTGGGAAATTTACTTTTCTTTCTAACTTTCGATTTTATGATGTGATGGATCGGAGTGACTTCTGGTCAATGCAGCTTTTTCAGACTGGACCACATTTTAAGCTAGAAGAGGTTTGGTTCTAAGTTGGTATTTTTCCGTCTTGACATAACAGATTTGGGCTACAGATTTAACACGAATGTTCGGGGCAGTGGGAAATTGAATGAAGCTTGGAAAGGTATCTTTTACTTGCTGAACTAATTTTTGAACAATATATGTCATTGGCAAACGGGAAAAGGGACTTTTAATATAGTTTTGGTGGGAAAATGAGGCATATCTTACTTAAGAGTGGCAAGTATACTGAATAACTGAGGAATTTGCCTGTGACAGCAGCCGTATCGTCACGTAACGCAAATTGAACATTTGCCTAAATTTAAGTTGAAACCTTTAATTCTTAATCGCGTTATGCCACAAGTTTTATTGCATAACTTGACAAAATAGCTATTAATCTGGAACTAAAATATGTTTTTAGGTCTAGTTTAGGTGCCACTTTTGAGAATTTTCTGATGATTTTGAGGACTTTTTTCGTGCAGTTTACTTTCTTAATTGGACTAGTGAACTAAAGACAACCAGTTTTTGCTGATTAGAAGATAATGCCTAAATGGTATTGGAACAGTAAGAAGAAGTAATATGCTTCCAAATGAGTGCGAACAGTCTAGGATTTGATGACCCGAAGAACTTAAAAGAACGATCGTTAAAAAACCTGTATAACAGAGACTAAAATTTGAATATTTTAGCCGCGAATGGTCGTCCAGCAATGAAATGCTGAGAATGGCAGTAAAATAAACAATTTCCTCATTCTAACTGAAATTTCGTTATTAGGATGGATAGTAGTGTTGATGGCAAAACCCAGTATTAGGCAGAAGTTTTTTCGAGTCCAAAGTCGATTGGAACACTTTTAGGGAGACTGCTTCTTAATATTCTTATTTAAGTTTGGACCACTCAGTAGTATCTGCTTGTTCCAAAGAAACCGACGCTTTCAAGCGATAGAATTCGTGGACCGACACGTTTCGGAAAAGCTCTAAATTTAATCTTTCCTAAGATTTCTTCGCAAAACAGACGTGGCTTCGATCATGCAACGATTCTTAGTCCCAGTTTCCACGGTGTCCGCAAGGAACGCCTGGCACAATGACCTGCCTTTTATGTCCTAAATATGACGAAAAATCCCGGTGGGGGCGGGGGGGGGGGGGGGGGGGGGGGGAGCCCTGGAGCCCGGCGCCTGACCGGAGCGCGTGATAAGCTGTTTCGGCACGTACACGGTAGTTGGCGTAAACATTAAAAGGAAATGTTCTTATCTCCAAATGATGAAGAAGTAGCTAATTCTTCTAAAAGATACCCAATTCAAGACTAGAGTACACAAACCATACCCTATTTCAGACCAAAGTGATTGAAATTGATACCCTATTTCAGACCAAAACGGCTAAAAAACCCCCCAGGGCAAAAAGCGCGTTGCAGATTACGAGTCTCGCTGCTTACGCAAGCGAGACTAATCACATGCATGAAACGAAATAGGACAAGACGCTATAGGAGCGTTCACTTCGGCGTCGTGGTTGTGGAATTAATTGTGAATGGGAAGGAATAGTAAGAAATGATATTTTTCCGAATATCCTTCCGCACAAATACACTTACTTTTCTCCTTTGAGTAACAGACGTCTTAACTTCTTCACCGAAAGTCTGCTAGTCCGAGGGGTCATCTCCGCCAATATCCTGTTTCAGATTCTGTTATGAAGAACCTGTATGCTATTACTTCTCATCAAATTCCTGCTTTCGATTATCATTTCTGTCATAAATAAATTGCGCACGACGAGATCTCAGTTGCATTTCCTTTATTTCCTCTACAACAACACTTTCCATATGTACAGTTAACTTCACACCTTCTCCAGCAACGTGACTAACATCAGTGCACTCCCTTACACAACTTGCTGAAAATGCATAATCTCCACAACAACGCAACATAATCTTTATGAAAAGCAATAACACACAATATAAAAACAAGTATAAAAACATCTACTCTTCCAAACAAAACTAAAAGAAGAACAATGATAATGATGTTTATCACAATGGTTATGAAACCACGGTAACTGCGTTTTGCTTCTCCTTGTTGAGAATCTATCACTTTCCGAATCGCTTCGTCTTCAGTCACGCAACGCAAACGACCGTACCTCTTCCTCGATCTTCCTCTTTCAAATAACTCTTGCTGCAATAATCTCCAGTAATCGAAATCTCTTCACTCTCAAACTTTATACACATTTCTGTTGCCAATTTTTTTTTCTATGAAGGCATGTAAGTTGTGCAATCTTGACTTATTTAAAACTGATTTCGAGATATCCGGCCTCACTTCGGAAATAAACTGCAAGTTTACGACATTCTTCAACGTCGCAAATCCTTTAATACTTTGCGCTCCGCCTCAAATATTTATTGTAGCCGAAAGAACTAGAAGTGACCTTGCGATATCTCCAACTCATCAGTGCCGTAGCAAGGTTAGATTTATTTGGTGGGGCCAACCACGTTCACCGAAGGCGCGAGCTGCTAGGGGGGTCCGGAGGCATGCTCCCAGGAAGATTTTGAAATATAGGGTCTCTGAAATAGCATTTTCAGCCTTCCGAGGGCATTAATTTCCAGCAATGTTTCTTTGTTGAAGCCATGAATAAATAATTTTCACGCTTTATCGAACCGAAATGAACACATTGAACCGAAGAGCTGCGTGAAGAGCGTGGCCGCTGAACAAATTAAACGTATCTGTCAAAATTAATAGGGAGCCCCAGTACTCCCCCCCCCCCCGGCCCCTCCCTATGCCACGGCACTGCTCATTCCGGTGTCACTACGTCAAAACCGAATCTTTCCCTCGTGCATAACTTATGGCTTCTTTTCACATTTCAAATTACTTTGGGTCGTAGTGGAGCAATCGGCTAATCCCTCAATTTATAGTCTGATTTGACGGGTCACACGTAAGCCGGTTCAAACCTTTATTTCTTCCAGAAGTAATACTTTCTCATAATTATTTCTTTCCCCTAAAAGATCAAATCAAAGAACTCGAGGATACCTCGAACTAATTCCGAAGCAACTTCGGGACATTCAGAAGCAACTTTGGAACATTCTGATCTTGAGCTGTGCGAATCCTTAACTTCACGCTCCGCCGAAGTAATAATGATCGAGTTTCGAGTCCGAGTTGAGTTAAAGTTGAGTTTGATTTAAGTTTGACTTAAGATTGAGTTAGGTTTGAGTTACTGTTTTTAGCGTTTATTTTATTTTAGTCTATTATTTTTACACTCTGTGAATGAAAATGATGGCAAAGATTATCGGCGTTACACATATTTTTATATATCAAGTGCCTAAATTCAATAATTTTTCAATTTAACAAAATGGAAAGGGTGCAGACAGCCACACCTCCCTTCCCCTGCCTTGGAATCCCCCCTCTAAGACGCCAGGAACAGGCTATTAATAATGAGCACATTTTTCTAGTACTCCAAGAACGTATGACTAGTACCACCGCTTAGTTCCTGTTATCATTTTCCTCGATTTCAACAAGAAGATCAAAAGACTTCCGCAGAAAGCACGCTACATTTCCCGTGATTTTAACAATAAATTCTAAAGAAGGCTGGAGTATCCGTAACAAAAGAACCTGACCTGTGCGATCTTGGTTTTTACATGTATACCATCAGTATAAAATATGCACTGTGAATTGCGGAGTGGGTATTAAGAAACGAACGAAAATTCTCAAGATAGATTAATAAAGGAACTTGATAAAATTGCAATGCACGTATTAGTATATATTCTGACCGTGCACCACACTAGTAGATTTAGAAATGACTATGCCTGGGACTTTCTAGACTTCGATTTCAGCGAAATTACCACCCATGCATACAGTCTCAAATGTAACCTGCATGCTCCATTTGTCCTTTAAATCAAACAAAAAGAGAAAAAGAAAAAAACTGCGCGAGCCACACGGGCTATCTCAAATAAAACTTTAGTAACAGAAAACAAGAGGGTCATGATTATCCAGGTCGTTTCACTTCAAAATTCAAGAAAATGAAATAGACTACTCTGGTCACCTAAATTCTTAATGGCACTTCTTTACTTTATCCGCGTACTTTGTTTCTTTAACGATAACATTTTTTTAAAAATCTAGACAGCTATAAATCGTACCTTGCCTTGGCCGAGAGAACGCACGAATAATCAAAGAGTCATGACTTGGCTGTTTACATTCCCCTATTTTTCTATAGTCGAAATTGAGCGCCCGTTATATATAGTTTGTTGTATTAAGTGCTCTATCACTACGATCGTACGGGAAAATAGTTATAGGGGGACCTTACCGTAGCAGTTTATACTAACCGCCTGAAAAATATCAAGTGAACAATGATAAATTGATCTTCTAGCATTAAGTGAAGCTGGCGTGATTGAAAAAGCCGAGTTTCGCTGGGAGTATAAGAGTACATGGGAGTTGGGTCTCCTTCGTTTTGAGGAGAATGCCAACACACTATCTTATATGACACTATATCGGGATAACCAGTGCTTCGATCTATATACGGATCGGGAGTCCATGCTACAATTGGGTATCTGTAAAACCAGGAACAGGCTCGGAACACCCCCGGAACCCCCTCAGGCCGGAGCCTACATATCCCAGGACACCCCGGAACACCCCCCTGACGGGACGGACTCCCCTCGGAACACCCTTCATGACAAAAATTAGGCCAAAAAAATTACAAAACCAAAAAAAAAACCCTAAAAAACATCGATGAATGAATAAATGTCTTTCATTTGTAACTGGAAAACGGAGATTGGGTCAGATTGACAAATTCACGCTAAGTGTGTGTGTGTGTGGGGGGGGGGGGGGGGGGGGGGGCGAGAGGGGGACTCTCGGTCGCGAATGCATCAACAGCCGAGGGCAAAAGAACAGTTAATTGTTATTGGTCCATGTTTTTCCTCCACTTTTTCATATTTTTGCTCAATGCCCCTTATAAAATTATTCTCTTTTGTCATCGGCTAGGAAGAGAGATCAGTTAGAAAGGAGCGATACCGGGTATCTAGCATCTGAAAAGAAAGTTTTATGTTTGAAATATTGCTTTTCTAAAACATGTGAACAAAGCTCTCCAGTAACGTGCGCCCATGAACAGTTTCGTTTCCCAATGCAGAAGCGTGCCTACCCGCACCATCTATAAAAAAAGGAATAATAAAAATCTCAAAAAAAAAAAAACTAAAATAAACGGTGAAAAAAACAATTCTGGAGAAAAAAGGCATTTTTTTGGTAACTCAAACTTAACTCAATCTTAACTCAAACTCAACTCAAACTCAACTCTAACTCAACTCAAGCTTGTCACTCGATAAATAGCCGATCCCGCATGAAACAACAAGCGTGAAATAAATTAGTAATTCAAACGAAAGCTATTATGCCCAGTGAAAGGTAATCGGGATTCCGAAATCCGGGAACGTGTTGCCCGTGGAATCCGGAATCTGGGAAAATTTTCCTTGTGGAATCCGGAATCCTGGGCTTTGGACTCCGGAAAACAACTCAAGAAATCCGAATCCCACAACGATTGCCGAATCCGGAATCCAAGATCCACTGACCTATAGAATATTTGCCATGCTTTGTTCTTTAAATTCAATTATGTATCAGTTTGATGCTGATCGCGTATTGTGGGAATGTAAACTTTTATTAGTTTTCAACAGTTTATTTAAGAATGGTGGTAAATTGTCATGGTAATATTACTGAAATAAATGTAGTTAGTATTTACCAAATCAGTGAAAAGCAATTTTCGCGCGTTTTGATTGGCTCCCGTAACTTGGAATATCCTTGGCAATTCACTATTTTGTTATTTATTTCATCATTACTATACCACAATTATTTATTACCTTATTTGCACATATTTATTTATTCATTTTTATTCTTGCACTTTGCACTGGAATTTGCTATATGTCCTTATAGGATTTTGCAAATAAATTATGTAGATGTAGATGCATTTGCACTCAGTTCAGACGTAGAAACAAATCAGTTAGGCCCCCCTCCATTCCCTTTGCAGGGAAAGGGAGGTCCTTCAAAACAGCCGTCACCATCTTGTATTCCTCTGAAAATGCAAGAAATACTTAGAAACTAAAGCTTTTGCCATAATAAAAGTTTTAAGAATCTTAACATCAACTTGAGATGTGCAAATTTGTTTGCAATACATTGTGCGTTTTTGGACAAAAAAAGCAAAACAATTTGAAGTTTTGATAGAATAGATGGGTTGCGGTTGCCTTTGACGTCAAATCTCGCCAGCATAGCAACCGACCCCCTCTCCGTGACACAAAATGTTGCCAAAAAGAGACTTAGAAATAAATCAAAAACTAAAGAAAACGAAAAAGAAATTTTGAGCAGTTTCGGGCAAAGTATTTTCGTCAGTGGGGACGCTACTACCTACTACGGGAAGTAGTCTCCTGCGTTTGCCATCTAAAACAAAGTGCAGAGGCCGCGATTTGCTTGAAAGAAAACCTTACTTTTCCGTTTAATTCTGGTCACGTAAAATGTCATGACATCCATACTCAATCGTGACGTGAATTAGTTTTGAAAACGAAAAAAAAAATAACATGTGACCTTGACGTTGCCGTTTAGATTTTTATAGCAGATCTCCAAAAAAAGACATGGACAATACAACTAACGTTACGCATCGCTGGACAAAGACCCTTTTTCAAATTATGCCTTGGGTCACGACATCCGGTAGTGCTACGATCTGATATCAAGAAATACAACCGAGTAAAGAGTCTGCTGAAAAGCCTCCGCGAATTCGTCTGAAATGAGGCACATTTGAAAAGATGAGGGTCTGGGCTCAAACGCTAACTCGCCAGATGTTCTGTTTGTCGTCAGTGTGGCAATAGGTCCTTCAATGAAATCATAAGAGGTTATCAAACTCTTTCGTGTTTTGGCTGTTCTCTGACCCAATCTAAACGAAGAAACAATTTCGCGCCATCTATCTTCATGTTCGAATAAATTAAGTCTTCTAGAATTATCCAAAAGCCTGCTGTCGACTTGAAAAGCCAAAATGGCGGGCTTTGCTGTGGTGCTCTTTGCCCAGTCAAGAGCATCACCTAAATTTCTTGTCAAATAAAAGCCTGAGCCACAGCTGAAATCACGCTTCTCTCTTCCAGCACACAAATCTATTCCCCGGACTAATATGTCGGCCGCGCTGAGATGGTCTGTGCCATGAAAAAGCGCCACGTTTTGATCACCTTGTGACTGACTGTCGAACAATGTATAAGTGTCTCTACACGCACGAGATTCCTTCGTCACCCAGTTCATTATATTGACGTGGCGAGGGCTTTCTTGACTTTTCCTATCCTCATTTGTCATATTTGGGAAGTGAAACCATAAATTGGTTATGTTACCTTGAAATGGAAAGTTCACAGACAGGGCACTCCATGTAGGATTGTACTTCAGCTCATCCCTGATAAAAATTTCTGCCCATTCGCACGCTTCAACGTGGTGTTGCGAATTTCCTGCGAATGCGCGCGTCAATATTGTTTCAAAGGCTTGACTGTGCGGGTCAAAACCGATTTCGTCAAGCAAATCTCTGGTGAGTGATGATTTGGTTTTCGAGCAAACTGACTCACACTTTGCTTTTAAGAAAGTAGTTATCCAGCCAGTGAGTGTATAACGATCACGCAATTCGGGCGGCATTTCGTCGAGGCGGTCAAGGAAGTCGAGTTTTAACCCGAGCAAAGCACATAATTGTGAACAATCTTGATTGTCCCACTGATCGGTACAGTCTCTTTCCAACATGTTAAGCTTTGAGTTTCGTGGTTTATTTCACGTCCTATGAGGATTCTGATTTTTCCGAAGTTCTTCTGAATCTTAGTAGTCAAAATAAATGGCCCTTGAACAGTTCCCTCATCCCTGGTCACACTTGTATTGGATTGATTCTCGCCAACGTGTACGGCACATTTCAAAAGACCAGTGCTACATGAGTCTTCAGTCTTCTTTTAAAAAACGGAGAGAGCATTAAATGCGAGAAAATAAATTTTCTAACCATCCATTTGAATATAAAAAACCCACAGAGCCACGTATTACTTATTTATTCTTGTCACTGGTTAGAGGAGGGTATTTCGCCATGGAAACAGGGTCGATATCAGCCACGTCAGCCAATGAACGTCAAGTAAATGAACATATTTAGGAAGGGAGAATTCGAAAATTGGTCTGAATTTTTGTTCTATGTGATTTTGAAATAATTCATTACTTCTTTTCGTTTCCCTGATGGAATTAAGTCTCTTCGCGTTAAAGTTGTCGTACAGCCAGTGCTACAAAGTTTGTAAACTTGCATCTTTTTGTCCAGGTTGTTTCATGTAGCTTTCATATAGCGCTCTATTAAATATGCTCAAACTCATTAATCTCCCAGATGTTTTGTTTTCATTTCTCAGAATTAAGGGAGTTTCTGGGAATTTGTAGCGATCAGCATTATAAGGGCAATAAGTGCTATTCGTATGCCGAAGGCACTGGCAATGTTTGAAAGGATGATAATCTCAAGCTCGATGGCAAACATTCTGAGTTATACTTGGCTAAAAAGATTTGATGCAAGCGAAATTAATCGATTAATTCAGACCTTGCAAGAAATGATCATGATTGGGTGGTTCAACAGGAAGACTATCGAGAATGTGGGGAATTTTCCACGAGCCACTCGACTATTCCTGCAAATTACGTCTCAATTCATAAATGTATTTGAACAGCTTGGAAATGTTTTCTTCACATGTAGCCGTTTTCCGTACAAGGATTCAGTCACTAATGAATGGTTCACTCTGCCAGATGATGAAATTGATAGGAAACAACCTGTAAAGGTAATAAATGTCGATAAAGACTGCAAGAAAAGTAAATGCTACTTATCCCAAGATGGCGTCGATGATTTCATAGACTCACTTATAGATGAAGATCATGAAGTATTCGTTCATGGAACCGGACACCTATACGCTCAGGACATTATCGAAGGAGGCATCGACGTAAAAAGAGGGGCTTGTCGCCAGGATTTCAGCAATGGGGACGGTTTCTATCTTGGTGATGACTTTGAGGAAGCTTGCAGATGGCCAGCATCTCGTGGACACCTCAACACCGCTGTCCTTGTCTTTCGTGTCGAGAAGACGGAGCTCCGAGGTCCAGATAAAGGGTTGGATCTGAGGAGTGATAAGAAGAGATGGTTAGAGTTGGTCAAGGAATTTCGCTCAGGACGGCCAGCTAAAAAATTAGTGAAAAGTTTGAAGGAGTACGACTTTATCGAAGGGCCTATGGCTTCAATGTCTAGCAAGAACCCAAATGTCGACTATCCGAGACAAAAGGAGGGTACCTATCAACTCTGTGTTAAAACAGACTGTTGTGCTGAGATGTTTGATCGAAGCCTTCATTCAGTTATTTTCTATAGACGTTAAGAATAATTTGTTTCCTTTGTTTGCATGCATGGTAAAACCAATAGCATTCTTCTCATTATCATCAGTATTAAAACGTATCGAAAACGTATGAATTTGTTTGTCATCATTTCTTTGAGAGCAACACCTATTGGTCAAACTAAGTCAACTATGGCTCTCATTTTCTCTTGCTGCTACATCGTGCGTGTGTAGACCATAAAGCAATGTATCTGTGCTCTATCAAAACGCATTATCTCGAAACAGGAGAATCAGCGTAAGAGGAATCTATAAAATTTCTCGATTATTTGAAGAGTAGGTAGTTTATCTGTGCTGTCACTGTTATAGAATCTACCCTTTTGCAAGCCGAGCATTAATGTTGCACTGTGTTGCAACTAGAACATCATAGATCACTCCCAAAAAATGTCAGAATCGTGAAACGACCAGTAAATATTAAGGGGAGTCTAATGAAAAATGTGCGAGCGAAGAATTTCAAAATAGAGAGGAAGAGATCAAGATACTGATGCTGATAGTTACTTTCTGCTGTTGCTTCCTTTAATGTCACTGACTTACTCTTACCTTAAGTGAGAAAATTACATTTTCAGTAAAGATAGGTTTTACTTTCTAAGTCAGAGCACACTCCTCGACCTCTCTATAAATGTTTATGTGGATGTTCCATCCGTTATCTCTACATTCAAATACCAACACCACTTCGATTCAAGTCACTGCTGTTTAGTGAATTCCTCGTCTTCCAAACCTCTTAAGCTTATCCTACCCAGTGGGTTTTTAAAATGATTCTATTGACATCATGTAAAAGGCATAAGGGATGTCGATTTTCAAGGTGTCACTCAAAGAAAGCAAACCTTCCATTTTCTGTGATAACCACCTTTACGCGTACATTGCAAGGAGATCCGATGGCATTCTAAACTGCTCGATTCTTGTTGGGGACTTGAATTTTTTTTACTATCATTAAAATTGCTGTTTTTAAATTGGTGTCCATGAAATCAGAAATAATATCATGTGCAAAATGAAAGATGACGCATAGATTTAGCCAGGCCTAAAAGCGGAGCTCGACTTACATTCTAAGCCACTCACTAGGATCAATCATGATACTTTAAAACAGTTTGGCTTAGTCAATCATTTTGCGTGTCAATCCTTCCCCTGACAACAGTGGCATTTGTATCATTCATCATTAAAAGTAGCCTGAGGAAAATAGCTTCCTACACAGATGTTCTTTTGGGTTAACTATCTCGCAAGAGAATTGCATGTTGAGCCAAAGGGATGTCTGCAAAAGAGATTCAGGTATGGGGCATTTAACATTACGAGGCTTTTTCTTGGAGCCCAAGACTAGGGTCATTAGAGTGTGGGGACACAAATGGTTGAAGGTGAACCTGTTAGGGATATCCACGGCAACTTTTTCAGTGATGTGAGATGTAATTCAATTCATTTATTACTAAACTGACAATACACGAGCAAGCGAATTCTATAGCAAAAGACCGACGGTTAAAGCTTTGCTTGCCATTCGATTTTGTCTCATACCAGTGGAATTACTAAGTCTTTATAAGACGTTCCTGGTGCTGACGAGTACCGAACATCATTAACCACATCCATTCTCTTTTTACAAATCTTTTTCAACATCTAAGCATTTAAACTTTCATTTTTACACAAAACATTTTCGTAGAAAAAACCTGCTATTGCATATTCTTCATTTAAAACTTGAAAAGAAGCATTTAGCTATAGCTTCTAATGACAAGATTCAAATGTCACATGTTTTCATTGTGTGAATCTTTAACCCTTTAAGCCCTAATATCAAAATTAATTATTACATGTTGCCCTTAAACATGGACGTGGTGGGGAGAAGTTTAAAGTATACATTAAACTCATCATTTTGATAATGTTCTTCAATCTAATTTCTAAAACCTTGATAAAACATATGATGCTGAGTACTCTTAGGGCTTAAAGGTTTAATAACATTAAAGTTTTCAAAAACTTATGCACACAAGTTCAGCCATTCAATTTTGAAAACAAGCACTCTCTATGAACAGCATTGTGATTTTTCTTTTTTTAAGCTTTCAGTGAATTATGTCCCTAGGCACAGTTAAGAAAAGTAGTAGAATATTATAGAATGAAGAGTTTGGTGGATTTTTTCTCCAAATTCGTCTGATATCAGGCATATTTGATGGGACGAGGGTTTTGGCTCAAACAAAACCTCATCAGAGGATTCGCTGGCTTTTAATGTAGCCACAGGACCTTCGATCAAGTCAAATGAATTCAAACTCTTCCGCATTTTTGCTGTTCGTCGACCTGATCGAAATGACGACACGATTTCACTCCATCTTTCCTCGTTGTTGTCCAAATTTAGTCTTCTTGCATCGTTTAAAATTTGGTGATTTACTTGGAAAACAAGAATAGCTGGTTTAGCTGTGGTGCTTTTTGTCCAGTCTAACGCACTATCCAAACTGTTTGTTAAATAAAAGCCTGATCCGCAGCTGAAATCGCGCTTTTGCCGCCCAGCGCACAAATCTATTCCTCGAAGAAATATGTCGGCCGCGCTGAAGTGATCCGTAGCGTGATAAAGCAGAACGTGATCTTCATCTGGAGGCAGAAAGCCATTAAGAATAGCTTGAGTGGTATTACCCACATTGGATTCCTCTGTCACGAGGTTCATGATGTTAACTTCGCATGAGCTCACTTCACATTCGCTTTCTTCATCTGTCCTGCTTGTCAGTTGAAACCACGAGTTAGTTAAAATGGCTTGGAAAGGAAAGGGGACTGTTAGTGGATACAGCATAGGATGGTACTTAACTTCATCTCTAATAAAAATCTCTGCCCACTCGCACGCCTCAATGTGACGTTGCATGTTCCTTGAGCGAGAAATGATAGTTTCAACTGAAGTACTCAGTGGGTCAAAACCAACTGCTTCGAGCAATTCCTTCGTAACTACGTTGTTGCATGTGGATGTAAACGTTTCTCGATCTATGTTGTTGCGCAAAAAGGTAACAATCCAGTCGCCAAGAGTGCGATGTTCAAAATGTTCTGATGGCACTTCCTTAAGACGGTCAAAGAAGTCTAGTTTAAGTCCAAGCAAAGCGCTCAGTCGAGCATTAGGGCAATGGAACCGATCAATATCCTCTATCGTCAATTTAAAACTTGCTTTTTCTTGCTCTTCTAAAACCTTATTTATTGATGCCTCCTGGCGGTCTGCAAAGAAAGGGCCCATTTGCTCTAGCTTGTTCATGTTGTAGAAGTTCATGATAATGAATTCTTTATATTCCTCGATAGCTTCTTGGACTTCATAAATGGCGTGCTCAAGATCCTGAAGGGAGATGTATTCGTCGTAATTCTCACATCTTGTAATATTTATTCTACGAAGCCAAAGTTTAAAGACAAATGAGCGATTCTCAAGCTTCGCCATTTCGGCTTTACTTTCAAAGAACCGTGGAAGTAGAATTACTGGAGCAACTAATTGGCCATCATTTTCTTCGGCGAAGCCCATGCCGTCTTCCGTCCAGTCTGTTGAGTTGTCGTCGACGTTTTCACCTCTTCTGACTTTTTCTGCCTTTCTTCGAAGGAAATTCCTGATGTAACACTGGCTTCTCTTTAGAGCTTCAAAGTGAGGCAGAAGTTCAAGAAATTTTTCATCCATCGCCGCTATGAGTTTGCAATCACTAAGAATGTAGTCGTTGTTCGACAGATTGCTTTCAGGCGAAGGAGCGGTATTCACAGGGAACTCAAGCGGTCGATGCTTAGATAAAATTTGGGGAAGCAAACTGCCAGATGGTGAACTGTGATTTGAAGTTGAACAAGAGGCCATAACGTCGGTTAAGAGAAAAACAAAACTAAATAAAAATGAAAATAAAAAGGGCGGAAAACCAAATGCTAGGATGAGCAATTGAATCTTTGAGCACTTTCTAGATTCAATCGATATTTGAGGGTGGGATTTCACTGTCGTCACCATGACAAGCAATGGAAGAGCCAATCACATTCGTGATCTGCCACACAATATCTAGAAATGACAGTGATTTGAAGGTTAAGAGAATTTGTATGTTTGTCGCTAACTCTAGGGATTTAAATAGAGAGATTCTCATAAAAAAAAACTACCGTATTAATCAGCCAATAGGATGCGAGCTTTTCTTTCCAGTTGTGTCATAATGAGTACATCCACGAATTATTTATCAAAAGCCAATATTTCTAGGAATTTAGGTCACAGGAAGAGGAGACTTCAACGGAATAAGGAAAATGACGCTGGGGATTGCGAGAAAGGTGGTTTTCTCAAGGCAATACTATGTTATCGATTGTGGTACTTTTCCCTTCTGATTCACTAATCGCTAGCGTGTAATATGCTCCTATTGACTAAAAAAGGGTCATAATCTATCATATTTAATATATCAACAAAGATGCATTAATTATTGATATTAAGTAACGGTTGCAATTTAAGCAGCGATGATGTGTAGTTTAAGCGGCCAAGGCAACTAACATGTCAGAACAAGGGCGGCTATGGTAATCTGATCTACAGGAGTACTGCTATATTTAACGAAGAGACACACCAAAACCGGCATGTAAACATTGTAAATATCTTATTATACACTCCCCACAGGGCTTTTCAGGGATAATTTACAACACTGGTTGGGGGACTTTGCCAGACTGCTTAAGGTGCAGTTTACAAGTACTGAAGGAATGAGTGATGATGCCCCCATACATGAGTGTGAAAGTGAGATAGACCCACTACACCGGGCACTACGTGCCCTACACTTTACGAAGAGTGTCTGGGTTCTTTAACGTCCCACAGATTTATTACATGTGCAAGGGCTTGTGAGACGGGGCCTACGGTTTATCGTCCTTATCCGAGAAGACTAGAAAGTCTAACCATTTGCAGATGTTATTACAAAGGCAGCACTTTCTCCTCAGTTATTTAAAGACCCTGAGTGTTGGTCCGGCCGGGGTTTGAACCTACGGCCTCCTGCTCAGCAGACCGGCGCTCTCCCAACTGAGCTAACCGGGCGGCGGCGGTCCCTAATAAACAGCAATACCATGGGGCCCTTTTATACTCAATAACTTTCTTTTCAGCCTTGACACCTTAATCATTTTTTTACATGCAGCTATAAATTTTCAGCTTAACTATTGACTGTGAGCTATAGTTTCTACAAATTGTTCGCGAATGAATCGAGTCCAGCCTAGTTTTAAGGCTATGTGGAGAGCACGTTTAACTAACAAAACAGTAAAAATTACCTGGGTATGTTTGTGGAAGAGTGGCGTGTGCGTGTTCGTTAAGTTTACAATTAAAAAAAGTGTATTGTAAAATACAAAATGAAACTAAAATGTCAATGAAATCCTTTATATAATAAGATCATCAAGCCAACCTCCTTCTTAGACTAACAAAGCTTTTCCGATGAACGACCTTATTTGGTGCACCTCGATTTAGCTCTTGAATATATAACTCTTAGGAATAGCTGGATGGCGAATACCCTGAAATCTATTTCGGCAAGAGTTTATTTTATCTACCTCTTTGATCAACAATATACCAGAAATTGTGTTTTGGCGGTGCTCTGGGCAGACAGGGTTACGATATTTTATGTTGGTTTTACACTAAAACGTGGACAATTATTTGTCCACTGTTCCTTCTCTCAACACTTGCTTTCAAAACATCCTGAGCCACTTAATTGGCACTCAGCATAAGCACAGTGAACGTTCCTCTTCTTTTTTTTTTGCTACTCAAACGATTGCGTATTCTTCCATGATTTTTTTAACGGTGACTTATTGTGGAAATTCATAGGTTACTTAGATTATAGTCAAAAATCTAATCTTGAAAGAATGTAAATGTGCCCAGATTGTGCAACTCGTGTCATTCAAGAAGGAAACTATCTTATGTTGTCTCTGTCGATGATTTTGTTGTTCAGTAATCAGTTGCTCTTGTCCTAGATTTCATTATTAAGCAAGTTCATCACGAATTTCAAGAACGGAAAGTATGATCGCTATGACGTTTTTGGCGACAAAGATGGATTCGTCTTTTCCATAACTGAATACTATCACCAAGCGAATAACTAAGAAGGGTCCATTTACCAGAATTATTTCAGCAGCGTTGCGACTTATTGCTGAGATAGTTTTCTTCTTACCATGCAGTTTAGTTTCTATCATTGGCCAGAGCGATAGCAAAAAACTTATGCAGGCAACAGCAATCATTGCTATACCAAATCCTTGGGAGATTCCATAGTTGTGCTCTTTCTCGTCCAGAACGATATCTATCATTTCGACTGCATCTAAGAGATCCACCGCCAACTGTACACACAACTTATAAACATCGTCCTTGTTCTCCTCGGTCTCGTTTGCGTCGCTTGCAGTGTTCAGCAGCAATAGCAACAGAAGTGGTGTTACACAAAGTGTTGCCTTTAAGAGCGTTGGACCAAGTGTTTTGGTGTCGTTCTTTACGGTCAAGACTGGCGCTCTTAGAAGGTCACAGAGATCGTTAGCAGCTCTTAAAAGATCATCACACAGCGTTAAATTTGCTGTTTCGTTAGAAAATCGCAGAGGAGCATCACAATCAGTGGCATTTACAGTCGTGTTGAATGATTCGAGGTATCCTGCACCTCCAAAGACGATGCCAATGCTTGGAATCAATCCCGGGAAAATATACAAACCCCATACACCAAATGACCAACTTAGGTTTGCCTCCAGTCTAGATGGCTTGGGTAACACAAGACAGAGCCACAGGATCATCGATGGACTGTACAAAGTAAGCGCTATGCCATACCAATAATCATTTTCTGTGTATTTTGCTGGATAAGAGGCAAGCAGGAGGCCTTGGGTGATTGTCAGAGCGAAAAATGTTCCACGCCCGATCATCTTAAACACAGAAGACAGATCTAGATTCATCTTTACTGTCTTCTGAGAAGGCAGAACGGTGGCAAGTATTAATTCGCCTCAGCAAGATTGAAAGTGCCACAGCACCCGCTCACGGTCCATATAACTTGACTTCGGTCTTGCTTTAAATTACGAATTGCATTGAGGTATTTACCAAAGGTTCCTCGGCATATTCCCAGCCTTCGATTTACCACTCAGTGCCTTTGGAGCAGCCGGCCACAGTTTCTAAAATCGTATTCGTAACAACATCAAGGCCAGCAGCTACGAAAACGCACAGAGAAAACAAGAAAGCGTCACTTAAACAAAAGGAACAGTTGAGAGATGTTTGTATGGCTATGGCAACAGCTTTTCCGAGAAACTGCGAAGGCCTTCCGCTGTTTTTCCGAGAAGAGCTGTAAGGGGTATTCCCCGTGCAATTCCTATTGGACGATACTTTTAAAAATCAACGAAAATAGCAAAAGAAAATGATCCAGAGACAGCGGAAGTTGGAGAGTGTAACTAAAAGGAATGAATTAAAGACGACGAAATTGATTTAAACCCATTTGCGTGATGTTTAAAGGGACACAGTCAGCTAAGGGACCGCGCTGACCTGGATACTACTTTTTCCGGTTTGAAAAGCGTTTACCTCAACCCGAAATCAAATGTACTCGTCTGGTACATTTAGAAATGTGCCTCAATCTTGCCTAGTGTTCCGTTCGATCCTCGGTCTATTACTGATTACCCGTCTTTTGAGCAAACCTTTACTCATCCTATAACATTATTTTATCATTTTAGTGAGCATCGCACGTCCAATTCGTTTGGGGTCACACGTCTTCATTTACGCGTAAACAAAAACCTTAAGTATGCAAATTTGCCCGTGTCAATGTGGTTATTCATTTACACTCGAGCGAAGTAACAACCGGATCTCACAGGCTAGTCTTTCGCTGTAGTTTCAGCTTTCCGAAAAATTAATATTATACCTTACATCGATTTCTTCGCTTATATAACAGGAAAATATTTCTTTATAACACTTCTCATTAAATGACCCCCTAGGTAACGCTTTTTTTTCTGAAAATGACCCCTCAAAACAATCAAGATTTAAAAAATGACCCCCAGCAAAATGGCCGAATCCACCTCACAAAACGACCAGCCCCTAAGGGGACAACTGGAATAGTGAACACTTCTAAGTAACAAGAGTTTGATTGGAGCGGACTATCTGAATCTTTTTCTCAAAGATCAGAAAAGTCAGAACAAATTATAAATCACCTAAATATCACAACATATCCTGAGAGGATGCTTTTGAGCTTCTAGCTTTCTCATTGAAGTTGGGTAACTATATTTTAAGAATAATACGTACTTCTTGCGTCTTTTACTAGTTATAGCCAAGGCTATGTATTGTACTATGTGTCGAAAGTAGGATTTAGATGTAGTTTCAAGCATAATTCAGTGTAATATGCAATACCCAAACATTTTATAATATCTGAAAATTGATAGAAACGAGGAAAACGTTACTGAAATAAACGTCCATAAATCTATGTCCTTTCACTAGTAGAGGTCACATACAAGCTTCGTAAATATTTCTTGGTTTCTATATTATTGCGGTCGCCTAGGGCTGTGGTCTTGCGGGATCGCACTTTATACTCTTTCTCTATAAAGAAAACCTACAATGATGTCTGGCAGAGTGAGTCAGTACTGGACAGGCTCAAACTCGAAGATCAAGTTTGTTATTTCGCTGATTCTGCCAGATGGAGTATATTCCCAGAGCGGAAAAAAAAATGCGATACCATTCTTTGCGGTGAAGATTGACTCCTCTTTCTTGTATTTAAAGAAGATAACCAGACGAATTACCATGAACACCAAATTGACAAACACCATTTGCACAACGTTACGGATAATGGCAAGGCATTTGCTCTGCACGATCTTTTTGCCATCGAGTTTGTTTTCTGCCATTTGCAAGAGAGACAATAGGAAACTGAAGCATGCAACTGCCACCATGAGTCTTCCAAACCATTTTGGAATTCCATAGCCGTTTCCGTTCTCGTGGAGGACGATGTCAAGCATTTCAACAGCATCAAACAGATCTATGGTTACCTGGATTGTCAGTCTGAAAGCAAGTTGTGGGTAGCCGTCAATTTCACTTAATCCCGAAGCTGTGTTCGGCAAAAATAGAAAGAGAACTGGTGAAAGGTAAAGCGTTGGGACCGAGGAAGTTCTCCTTGTCGAGGTCGTCGCCAACTACAGCAAATATGATGGCAATTATCGGAATCAAGAAAACTACAAGGTACAGTCCCCAAGTGAAAACCATTCCTAAAAGGCCTGCCTCTTTGCTGAGGCAGTAGATCCAGGAGACCAGTACCGGAATGCACAGAACACATAGAACAGCCATGGCCGCATCTCGGTAAGTTGCTAGGTATGCCGCAAGAAATCCACTCTGAGTCATCAGAAGAGCGGCGAAGATCAACTGCCCAATTGACACCAATAGTTTGGCTTTGATTTTTACCCAGAGAGATTCTGTTATTTCAGGAGGCATTGCAGAATGTGGAGATCGAAATCACTGGGACAAAAGGCGTTAAAAAAAGGCATACAACGTTAAATAGAATGTCTGGTGTGCATGCTTCTATATAACTACAACTGACAAGTCACTTTTCCGAGAAACGATGCTAAGTGATTTCAATCGGTAAAGAAGGATTGGGTTTTTCTCAAACTACAGGTGTGCTGATGAGCACATTTATTTACTGCCCTTAGAGCAAGTCATATTGATGAGTTTAATTACAACTGTGTCATAAAACAATGAATAAAAAACAAAGAAAAGAAAAACCGAAAAAAGGAGTCATACATCCGATTTTGGAGAGAATATAATGATAAAATCTATGCGCGTTAGTTATTCGAGATACAATGGCGTAACATTCTAAGAACTGCACTCCATTGTTTAATTCTGTTTAATCACTTCCTTTTTCCTGGAAAGACGCGTTTTGTACACACTTCTGCTTTGGAACGGTCGCCACTGTCAAAAGTTATGTTCAAAATAATGGCTTCGTTTCTGGTTTGAATGGGACGAGTCGCCTTTTTTATTTCAATGTGGGTATACCCAGTCCTATTCGACGGCTTCATATCCAGCGGTTTATCAAGAAATAGATGCCTTTTTCTCGATAGTTTCCCGTTTACCTTTTACCTCTCTCATCGTGGCTTATTATTCTGTGCAACGATGAGAAGCTGCATTGATGGCTACTTATTGTCTGGTTGCTGAACGTAATCGGATTCACGATTTTCATATCAATAATTCTCGGAAGATGGATCCCATTGAGAACAAACTCGACAATTAAGGAGGAGTTTTTTGGTCCAAACTGTCTTGAAGATGACCCTATGCCTTTCACCTTTCCTTCTTTTGCTGTTTTTGAGCACTGGTTGAATATTGAATCGAGTTCCAACAGAGAGCTGATGTGGACTCTTTCTCCACGACTAGCGTTCAACTTGAAGATATGTTGTATGGAATTCCAAGAGCATGAAGAAGAAGAAGAAGAAGAAGAAGAAGAAGAAGAAGAAGAAGAAGAAGAAGAAGAAAGCATAATATCGCTGTTGTCTGTTTCAGCTTCTTAGTTGTTTCCCTTTCTTATGGAAACAGGTCAGACGATACGGCTATTGGAATCATCGCTTTCGCAAAAAGACTGTTTACATAGATTCTTCTTGTTAACGGTGTAATTCTGGGGTTTCGTTTGATATTATACCTAAAGTATGGTAAGGATGCATTCGTTTTCAATGCTAAAAAATGGCATCATAATCATTCTCAGCCTGTTTGAGATATGTTCCACATTTCAAGTGTGTGGTCGTCACGGTTACTAGTACGTAGTCTAAAAAAAGACAATACTTCTTTATTTTCAGTAGCAATCAGTCAGTGAACTGCCGCTACATATTTATTTTCTGGGAAGCAACAGAACTATCATACGACCTCTCATACTGCAAAGCAGCATCTTGAGTTTAGAGTTGTTTTGTTGAGCAGTCACGAGGTCGACAGCAGCTTATTATTAATTGTGTTAATTGTATCACAGTAAGTCCTTTTGCCGTTTGACCCAAAATTCTTTAAACTTTGATGATTTTCATCGAAGACCCATAAACATCCCTTTGGTCACGCTAGTCACCAACGCAAGCAACTGTTGTTTTCACACTGGCTATGTCATTACCTATGAATAATACAATAACACATTCTCTTTCAATAAGGACAAGCTTGAACCAGTTTTATAGACTAAAAAAAAAAAATCATACTGGAGATATCATGATTTACCATGATTAATTGCTGTGATAATTAAATAAATGATAGCAGTAGTGAACACGGTCAACCGTAAATGTCCGGCATCTTTCTTGGAAAGAGAACCTTTCATGCTTAACAATTTCTCGGAAATTCTAAACCTTCAGACGAATTCGTCGCTATCAATTAAATTGCATAAACGATTGACACCTAGTCTGTCATCTAACTTTTAGCTTGTTTACAAAAAGCGGGGAATTTGCCAGGTGCCAAGGGAAAAACCCCTTGCCTCGTTCAGGCGTTCTACCATAAGAGTTGATGTGGTGTTTTCCTATTGGCTGGTGACACTTACAATTACCTTAATAAAATTCATATCGATGACTTTTTTCTTCAGTAGCAGGTTTTCGACCGAAGAAATGGCCTCATTTCTTGTATGCGGTGGACGTGTATTGTTTTTTGCTTTATTGGCCACTCAGAACTTTATGCTGGCGGCTTATCCAGCCTCGTATAAAGACGACTCCACTTGGTATGCTGTTGCTGCTTCACAGGCTCTATCAGTCACCTTCTGGCTCGCCCTCGTGCTGTCTAGTGCGGCAAGACTTCAAAGGTTGTTTTATATCTGGGGCCTGTACATCTTCGGTCTAGTTATTAGCATTGCCATTGTTTTTGGCTTCGTTGGAGACATCCTCGACAAAAAACGGTTCCTCGGGCCAAATGTTTTGAAGACTGTACTCTGTATAACCCCCCTTCTTCTCCTGTTGTTGTTGAACACCGCGAAAGATGGCAACAAATATAAAGAAGTGGTATCCAAGTTGTGTTTTTACATGACTGTGGATCTTTTTGATAGCGTTGAAATGTTAGACATCGTTTTGGATGAAAAAGAGCACAACTATGGCATCCCGAAAGAATTCGGAGCAGGAATGATCGCCTTGGCTTGCATCAGTTTACTACTCTCCCCATGGCAAATGGCGGAAAACAATCTCAAGGAAGAAAAACCCAGAAAATGTACTGCAATATCACGAAACATTGCCGAAATAGTCTTCGACGTTGTGTTCCTGGCCATCCGTCTTGTGATTGTATTTAAATACAAGAAGGACGAGTCTATCTTCATCGCTAAGAATGGCATCGGAATAATCCTCGCCTCATTCGAGATCCACGATCTCCTTAACAAGGGATAATGGCTTGCTTGGGTGCACTTTAAACTCTGAAACGTTTTCTACAAGCTATAAGTCTGACATTCTCTCAGATTTTGTAAGGAATATATAGCAGTTCCGAATGAAGCAGATGATTTTTGTATTTAGTTATATAAAGAATGTGAGTGTATTCCATTTTTGTGTGAATTGATGAGCTATTTTTTTCTTAATTTATTGTCTGGTACATGTTTATGGCTACTTTGATCATGGAACGTTTAATTTCGGTATTGTATGACCCACAATATACAGAATGAAAAATGAAATGTATATATAAATAAATCATGTCTAATGAATTTGCCAATGTTTACGTTTTACGTATAGCAGTGTCAGTAGGGTCAAATACGATTAATAAATGCTTAATAAAAACAAATTGCTTTGCATTTTGCTTCTGTACTTTTGCAATTTCACCCTTTGAGGGAGTGAAGTAGGGTAAGATACATTATTCTTTTCGAAAACTGATTTGAGCATTATGCTCTTGAGCGTTACCCTCAAAATTCAGCATTATGCCTAAAATTGTGTTCGAAAAGTAGTATTATGGTCGACTGAACTTGGCTGTATTTGATGCCTTTTTGCACCCACGCAGGCATGAATACAACATTTTAATTTATTGCATCAGTTACAAATTTTCGATGATTGACAGCCATGATGGATAAACAATTAGCCAGTCTTAGCAGCCTAACCGACTGAAGCAATGGTGCAACAAGACATTGAAGTAGCAGTCAAGCCTAATTGAATATGTTAATATTAATCCCAACTAAAAGCACTTGGAAGTAAACAATTCATAGTACGGTTATGAAAATATTACTATTTTTTTCATTATCATTCTCTTTATGCTGTAAAAAATGGCCATTATGTTCACCTGGCATTATGCTCGATGCTCCGACTATAGCATTATGCCCAAAATTATGCCGGCATAATGTATCTCACTCTAGAGTGAATACGTTACTGATTTCCGTTTCAACATAATGAAATTTTAACGTAAAAATTTCAGAGCAAAAATAAATTGGGTGTTCTCTTGGAATTGACTCATTACGCATCTACTTTAGATGATATGAAAATACAGAAAGTCGTCAATTAGAGACTTCTAACGCTGTGTCGGGGAATCCCCTAATCGCTTTCTTAAAAACTTCCGTTCCTTTCAGTACATTTCTTAGAAAATGTGCTACTATAATTAAAATATTCCTGCTGCATACTTTCAACCTGCTTTTACAGCAGTATGTTGATTAATTGAATATACAGCGCATTTTGAAATAAGTGCAAAAGTTCAAGCAGGGCGACATTTTTCATAGTTTGTTTGAGAATGCTGCATATTAATTTATGTAAGCAAACAATTTTTATCCGTGTGACCCATGCTTACTCAGCGGAAAGACCGTTGTGTTCTGCAATTGGCTAAAACAATTCAGGGGTTTCTAGAAGCTTTTATTAATACTGCAGTTGACGGGGAAGAATTTCATTGCAAAGAGTGTTCTGCTTCTGGAGTCATGGGTTTGCTTCTTCTGCGCTTGGGACGTGCAGTGCTTCTTGCTCTGATGTTAATTCAAGGCTTTTTGCTTGCGGCATATCCAGCCGAATATAAAGATGAACCTCGTTGGTATGCTTTGGTCTGTTCGTACGCCCCAGCAATCATAGTGTGGCTGTTCAACGAGGCAATATTTCTTCGACGGCTTGTCTTCGTATGGGTTTTGTACATGTTTTGCGGATTGGTACCTAACATTGCCATCGTACTTGGTTTTGTCGGAGACAGCCTCGACCATAACAGGTTCTTGGGTCCCATAACCTTAAAGTCTGCCCTAGGTCTTACACCACCCATTCTGCTGCTTTTGGTAAAAACCCGCAAGCGATTCAAATGAAAACAGAAAAACGGTCTCCAAGCTGTCATTTCGAATGACGCTTAATCTTTTTGACAGTGTTGACATGATAGACATCGTTCTGGACGAAAAGGAACACGGCTATGGAATTTCAAAAGAATTTGGTAAAGCCATAATCGTCGTCGCCTGCTTGAGTTTGCTGCTCTCGCCTTGGCAACTGACAGAAAGCAATATTGAAAGAGGAAGACGGAGAAATCTTACAGCGATTCTACGCAACATTTTTGAAATGATTGGTGTAAATCTTGCGTTCTTGATCATTCGCTTGGTGATCGTGTTCAAGTACAACCAGGACGAGTCCATTTTTGTTGCTAAGAATGTCATCACGATTATCCTATCCGTGAAGGAAATCGTTGATCTCCACCGTCCCGTGCAAAGACTAGCCCCCGCACACCAGCAGCCCCAGAATAGCACGATGTTGAGCTAAGAATATAATGTTGTGCAGGCTATTAAACATCGATGCTTTACTTAATATGAAATAATTTACGAGCAGTAGACGGGGACAAGTAAGTGCGCTAGAATCTTTAGTCATTGTATTCTGCATTTATATGTAACCGAAAAGGAGACGTTTGTAGTATTCAGTGAAGTATGGAGATGAGTATAATCAGGACCGAGATGAGATTGACATATGAATTGACTGTAGCATCCGACTTGAACAGTACATTCAACTTGATACTTTTATAGCTTTTCTAATAAATCAACAACAAGAGCAGCGAACATAAGCTTTGTTAGTGTTGACAATGAAAGTAAAATGGCTCTTGCCATGGCCAGTACAAGAAAATTTCAATAGTTGCTTTATTCCCTTAATGAACAGAAAACGACACAACATTCAACCCTCCAGTTCTGCTCTCTAGTCTACAATTCGACTCAAACATGAATTTGCAATTTTTAATCACCTGCTAACCATTTGCCTTTATTCTGCAAACCCAACAGTCAGGCCAGATTATCTTCGCTCACGTTTCAACTTTAAATTACTCCTATTGGGTGTTCTCAATATCCTCTGAAGCATTTCCAAAGGTGCCTTCCTCCTTAAGCCATCGTTTCAAAGATCACACGACCTAAAAAATACTACGAGCTCTAGAGGGGAGAAGTGTAAGGTCTATATATATTTAAGTTTAGGTAGGATGCTACTAAAACGGGGAACAGGGAGCGAGGACCGAGCACAGTTAGAAGAAGATGAAAATAGGAACAAAACCTAACTTGAACCCTAACCCTATCAGGAATTTCATCTCAAATTCTCTGTTTCGTTCCCATTTTTCATTTTGCCTTTCGACGTGCTCGTTGCCCGCTCCCTGTTTTAGTAACATCCAGTTTAGGTTGCATTCTCGTCACGTCGAACGCAAAAAGTTTCATTTCGCTTTTCGTAGCACAAGAAAGGAGGAATTACGTAATTAAGCGATATAGGAAGAACAATGAATCTGCCAGATGATCGCAATGTTATTATATATATATATATATATATATATATATATATATATATATATATATATATATATATATATATATATATATACAAATGAAACTCAGTAGCAGGGAGCATCTTCCACATTACTCCTTAATTTTGACGCGAAATATCAGCGAAAATTTGTAATTTCACATGTGAAATTACAAAATTGCCATGGCAACTTTCCATTCGTCTCAGTGTCAAGATGGCGACGAAGTTTTAAAATGTCATGAATGAAGATGCGAGGGGATAAAAAGACGCTTTAGAAAACCTGAACCCCGGCACGAAAGAGCACATTAAGAAGGATTCTAACAGGTATTTTGTCGAACAATTCTGAACTTAAGCGAAATTTCAGCTCTAAACGTTCGAGAGAGTGGAGTTCTCGAATGATACGATCCAGGATAAACATGTCAAAAATCCAAGATTGCTAACGTAATTCGTCACCCATGATGTTAATAGGTAACCAAATGGTATACTCGTGAAATTAGGGAATAATTTCACTTGCGTTTTTATAAGGATTTGGACAAAACGCGTGTGAAATTATTCCCTAATTTCACCCGTCACAATTTGATTACACATACTAATATTATTTGGTGCACCCCGATTTAGCTCTTGAATTTATAACTCTTAGGAATAGCTGGATGGCGGATACCCTGAAATCTATATCTACCTCTTTGATCAACAATATACCAGACATTGTGTTTTGGTTGTCCTCTGGGCAGACACGGTTACGATATTTCATGCTGACTTTACACTAAAACGTGGACAATTATTTGTCCACTGTTCCTTCTCTCAACACTTGCTTTCAACACATCCTGAGCCACTTAATTGGCACTCAGCATAAGCACAATGAACGTTCTTCTTCTTTTTTTTGCTACTCAAACGATTGCGTATTCTTCCATGATTTTTTTAACGGCGAGTTATTGTGGAAAATTCATAGGTTACTTAGATTATAGTCAAAGATCTAATCTTGAAAGAATGTAATTGTGCCCACATTGGGCAACTCGTGTCATTCAAGAAGAAAACTATCTTACGTTGTCACTGTCGATGATTTTGTTGTTCAGTAATCAGTTGCTCTTGTCCTAGATTTCATTATTAAGCAAGTTCACGAATTTCAAGAACAGAAAGTATGATCGCTATGACGTTTTTGGCGACAAAGATGGATTCGTCTTTTCCATAACTGAATACTATCACTAAGCGAATAACTAAGAAGGGTCCATTTACCAGACCTATTTCAGCAGCGTTGCGACTTATTGCTGGGATAGTTTTTTTTCCTGCCATGCAGTTTAGTTTCTATCATTGGCTAAAGCGATAGCAAAAAACTTATGCAGGCAACAGTAATCATTACTATGCCAAATCCTTGGGAGATTCCATATTGTGCTCTTTCTCGTCCAGAACTCGACAGAACGATGTCTATCATTTCGACTGCAACTAAGAGATCCACCGCCAACTGCACACACAACTTATAAACATCGTCCTTGTTCTCCCCGGTCTCGTTTGCGTCGCTTGCAGTATTCAGCAGCAATAGCAACAGAAGTGGTGTTACACTAAGGGTTGCCTTTAAGAGCGTTGGACCAAGTGTTTTAGTGTCGTTGTTTACGGGCAAGACTGGCGCTCTTAGAAGGTCACAGAGATCGTTAGCAGGTCTTAAAAGATCATCACACAGCGTTAAATTTGCTGTTTCGTAAGAAACTCGTAGAGGTGCATCACAACGAGTGACATTTACAGTCGTGTTGTATGATTGGAGGTATCCTGCACCTCCAAAGACGATGCCAATACTTGGAATCAATCCCGGGAAAATATACAAACCCCATACACCAAATGACCAACTTAGGTTTGCCTCCAGTCTAGATGGCTTGGGTAACACAAGACAGAGCCACAGGATCATCGATGGACTGTACAAAGTAAGCGCTATACCATACCAATAATCATTTTCTGTGTATTTTGCTGGATAAGAGGCAAGCAGAAGGCCTTGGGTGACTGTCAGAGCGAAAAATGTTCCACGCCCGATCATCTTAAACACGAAAGACAGATCTAGATTCATGTTTCCAGTCTTCTGAGAAGGCAAAACGGTGGCAAATGTATTAATGTCGCCTCAGCAAGATTTAAAATGCCACAGCATTCGCTCACAGTCCATATAACTTCGTTCTTCCTTTAAAACCACGCCTTGCACTAAGGTATTCACCAAAGGTTACTCGGCATTTTCCCAGCTTTCGATTTACGTGTCAGTGCCTTTGGAGCAGTCAGTAACAGTTTCTAAACACTAATGCTTAGCAACAACAACGGCAGTAGTTACGAAAACTCAACGAAAAAAAAAACAAGAAAATGTCACTTAAACAAAAGGGACGGTTGAAAGATGTTTGTACTGCTAAGGCGACAGCTTTTCTCAGAAACTGCGCAAGCCTTCTGTTGCTTTTCCGAGAAGAGCTGTTGGGAGTATTTTCCGTGCAATTCCAACTGGACGATACTTTTAACAATCGATCAGAATAGCGAATTCTTTTAAATAACAAGATTTTGATCGTAATGTAAAAAAAGGAATATTTAAAAACTAATTAAAGAAGAACATGTACATCTGGGGTGAACTATCTGCATTTTAATATCAAAGAACAGAAAAGTCGGAACAAATTACAAATCACCTAAATATCACAATATTTCCTGAGATGATGCTTTTGAGCTTCTAGCTTTCTGAAGTTGTCTAACTATATTTAATGTATGATACGTACTTCTGGTGTCTTTTATTAATTATAGCGAATCAAGGCTATGTACTGTACTATTTGACGAAAGCAGGATTTGGATGTAGTTTCAAGCATAATTCAGTGTAATATGCAACACCCCCAAATTTTATGATATTTCAAAATAATAGAAATGAGGAAAAAGTTACTGAAATAAACGTCCACAAATTTATGTCCAAGTCGCACACAAGCCCCGTAAATCCTTATCGGTTTCTCCCATGCTGTGGTCGCCGAGAGCTGTCGTTTCGCACTTATTACCTTTTGTCACTTTTAGTAAAGCTATAAAGAAAACCTACAATGATGTCTGGCAGAGCGAGTCAGTACTGAGCAGGCTCACACTCGAAGATCAAGCCTGATCAGCCTGATTTCGCTGACTTCGCCGGATCGAGTATAGCTCTAAAGCGGAAAAATAAATTGCAATCCCATTCTTCGCGATAAATATTGACTCCTCTTTCTTGTACTTGAAGAAAATAACTAGACGAATTACCATGAACACCAAATTGACAAATACCATTTGCACTACGTTACGGAACTTGGCAAGGCATTTCCACTGCTCGACCTTTCCGTCGATTAATTTGTTTTCTGCCATTTGCAAGAGAGACAGCAGGAAACTGAAGCATGCAACTGCCACCATCAATCTTCCAAACCATTTTGGAATTCCATGGCTATTTTCGTTTTCGTCGAGAACTATATCAAGCATTTCAACCGTGTCAAACAGATCTATGGTTACCTGGATTGTCAGTCTGAAAGCAAGCTGTCGGTAGTGGTCACTTTCACTTAACCCCGAAGCTGTGTTCGGCAGAAACAGAAAGAGAACCGGTGTAAGGCACAAAATTACCTTTAATGTGTTGGGGCCGAGGAATTTCGTCTTATCGAGTTCGTCGCCAGCTACAGCAAATATGGTGGCAATCATGGGAATCAAGAAAACTACAAGGTAGAGTCCCCAGGTGTAAAACATTCTTAGAAGGCTTGCTTCAGTGCAGAGGCAACGGATCCAGTAGAGCAGTGCTGGAAAGCAGAGAAGACATAAAGCAGCCATGTTCCTATCTTGGTAAGTTGCTGGGTATGCGGCAAGGAATCCAGTCTGGATCATCAGAAGAGAAAAGAACATAAACCGCCCTATTGCCACCAATGGTTTAGCTTTGATACTTTCCCACAAAGACTCTCTTATTTCAGAAGCCATTGCAGAATAAAACGTATGAATCGACAGCACGGAGAGCAATGAATAGAAATGATCATTCGAAGCAAATTTTTCTTTCTTTTCATTGGCCGAGAGCCCACCACGTGACCCGCAAATAACTGCCGACAAATAATGGTCTGCTCATGTGCAATGCCGTCCTACTGTGTTTGGCTGCAAATAATATTCTGCACATGCGTAAAGGAAACCGTGCTTTTCTCCTTCTAGCGACCGATCTTGGGTGGAAATTGCAGATCGCTTCGCTTCCCGAGGATATTCATTAAAAAACAAACTCGGTGATCGAATAATAAAACAATTATTGAACTCGGTTATCGCCAAACATCCTGATTTGTCAGTGTCTCGCAGATCAATTATTTTCCTCAACCTTCGGCTTCGGCAAATAATTGATCTGCTCACCACAGACAAATCACGATATTTTGCTCAACCTCGTCCAATAATTGTTCATTGTTTGGTGCGCATAATTTCTAGAAAAAACAGCTGACAAGTCATCTTTTATGTGATGTCACTTACAGTAATAAGGGCGATCGGATTTCTAAAAATACAGCTGCTCTACTGTCAATCATTGTCAATCTAGCTCTCTCAGCTAAAAATACCACTGTGAGTGAGAGTAAAATTGTTAAAAAAAAAATCCATAAAAAAAATAGCCTGAGTATCAGGCGTTTCTGGGCAAAAAGGGGAAAGATGGAAGGAAAAAAGGGACCCATCTAAAATCTCCTCTCCCCTAGCCCCTTAGGAAAGCCTGATACTCAGGCTAATAAAAAATAAATTTTGGACTGGCTATATCAACTGACACAAACACAATTATGTATATGACGTAGCATACCAAAAATGGTATTTTCATTGTTGAATTGCGGTTACTCTTTTTCCTTTCTCAGAAAGAAGCGTTACACTTCTTTCTCGGAAAGGTCGTTACCGACCCAAATTACATTGGCAAGATAATGGCTTCATTTCTTGTTTGGCTGGGACGATTCGCCTTTTTTGTTTTAATGGGAATACAATCTTTTTCGCTTGCTTCATATCCAGCGACATACGAAGATAAAGATGGCTTTTACGCGTTAGTACTTCTCTACCTTCTCCCTCTTGGACTGTGGCTTTTTATCATGTGCAAAGACGACAACCTTCAATGGCTGTTTGTTGTTTGGTTGCTGTATACGATTGTCTTCGTGATCTTTATTGGAGTTATTTTTGGAGGGGATGAACCACTTGAGAACAAACTTAAAAGGGAGGAATTTTTTGGTCCAAATGTCTTGAAGATGACCCTATGCCTATCTCCCGTTCTACTGTTGCTGCTTTTGAGCACAGGTACAGATTCGATGTCTTACATAGAGCTGACTGGGATGCTCTCCCTTCGAATTGCCCTGGATCTGTTCGATGCAGTGGAAATGTTGGAAGTAATTCTTGAAGAAAACGAACTAAGCCATGAAATTCCAAGATCGTTTGAAGAAGGCATAATTGTTGTTGTATGTTTCAGCTTCTTGTTGTCGACGCTGCAGCTGATGGAGATAAAGCTGGATGGCGGCGATTGGAAACCTCGAAAGTGTACATCTGTATCGCGAAAAACTCTTCAAATTCTCTTTGTAAATGGTGTATTTCTGGTATTGCGTTTAATACTTTTCAGAAAGTACGGCAAAGATGCATCAATTTTCATCGCTAAAAATGGTATCATAATTTTCCTCAGCCTTTTTGAGATATGTTCCACATGCAAGTGCTGTGGATGTGAAGACTATTAGTGAACGATGCGTAACCTCGGACAGTTTTTCTTAGTCATTTATCAGCAAAACCACTTAATTTTCGAGACCTGAATGCTTTCGATTCAGTAATTGTATGTGATTATCAGTTAATGGAGTAGTAAATGAAAAACAAATGTTGCAAATTATAAAATATTATAGCAGTGGACAGTAAAGTGTTTATCACCCGCCTCCGTCAATAGAAGGACTAATAGTAAAAAAAAAATTAAAGGACTTCTCTTGTTCTAAAAATGACAAAAATACTCAGTTTCCTGAAAATAGCATGATTTGTTTATGATCAGTTGCCTAAAAAATTAAATAAGTTACAGCACTTGTGAAATCTCTCAACTGTAGGTTTCCGTTACCTTTCTCGGAAAGAGAGAATTACGAGATCAAGTAATTCTTGGAAATTCCAACCGTCAGACGAATTCGTCGCTGTCACATTTTGTAAAGGCCAGTTTGATATTTACAATATCGCGGATGTGGGAGAATAAAATCGGGAAATTCCCATAGGGATATATTCAATTCTGAGGGCAAAGTCCCTTGCCCCGTTTACACAAGAGATGAAGTTTTGCCTTCTTATTGGCTAATCATGAGGTTATATAGTAACACTTCATCCAGTTAGCAGGCTTTTGACAGACACAACGGCCTCATTTCTTGTATGCGGTGGACGTGCATTGTTTTTTGCTTTGTTGGTCACTCAGAACTTTATGCTGGCGGCTTATCCAGCTACCTATAAAGACGACTCCACTTGGTATACTGTTCATGCCATGGCTTCTTCACAGGTTCTATCAGTCACCATCTGGCTCCTCCTCGTGCTGTCTAGTGTGGCAAAACTTCAACGGTTGTTTTATAACTATATCTATATCTGGGGCCTTTACATCCTCGGTCTAGCTATCAGCATTGCCATCGTTTTTGGCTTCGTTGGAGACATCCTCGACTAAAAATGGTTCCTTCTGCCAGATATTTTAAAGACCGTACTATACTCTGTATAACCCCCCTACTTCTCCTGTTATTGTTGAACACCGCGAAAGATGGCAACAAATATAAAGAAGCTGGTATCCTAGTTGTGTTTTTACATGACTGTAGATCTTTTTGATAGCGTTGAAATGCTAGACATCGTTTTGGATGAAAAAGAGCACAACTATGGCATCCCGAAAGGATTTGGAGCAGGAATGATCGCCTTGGATTGCATCAGTTTACTGCTCTCTCCATGGCAAATGGCGGAAAACAATCTCAAGGAAGAAAAACCCAGAAAATGTACTGAAATATTACGAAACATTGCCGAAATAGCTTTTGACGTTGTGTTCCTGGCCATCCGCCTTGTGATTGTATTTAAATACAAGAAGGACGAGTCTATCTCCATCGCCAAGAACTGCATCGGAATAATCCTCGCCTCATTCGAGGTCCACGATCTCCTTAAAAAGGGATCATGGTCTGATTAGATGAATGTAAAACTGTGAAAGGTTTCCTGCAAGTCTATCTTACTCTCAGGTTTTGTAAAAAATATATAGTTGTTCCTAACGAAGCGAATGATTAGTCGATGTAGTCATATAAAGAATGTGCGTGTAATCCATTTTGTGTGAATTAAGGAACCTTTTTTTTAACTTTTGACTATTTGACAAATGTTTCAAAGTCTGGTAGATGTTTATAGCTACTTTGATTATGGAACTTTTAATTTATTAGTCTACAATATAAACAATGAAAAACTGAATGAAATGTATTATATTAAATAAATCATGTCTTATGAATTTGGCAATGTTTACGTTTTACGTACTGCAGTGTCATTAGAGTCAAATACGAATAATAAATGCTGTAAAAAAGGAAACTGCTTTGCATTTTACTTCTGTACCTTTGCAATTATACCCTTTGAGGGAATAAATTAAGGTTAGATACATTATGCTCGCCAATTTGAGCATTATGCTTTTGAGCGTCACCCTCAAAGCAACAGCACTACGCCTAAAATTATGCTCTTAAAATAGCATTATTCTCGGCTGATCTTGGCTGTATCAGTTGATGCCCTTTTCCATCCCTGCAGACATGAATACAACGTTTATTGCATCAGCTTCAAATTTCGATGACTGGCAGCCATGCATGACGGATAAACAACTGGCCAGTCTTAGTAGCCTAACAAAATGACGCAATGGTGCAACAAGACATTGAAAGTAGCAATCAAGCTTTTAAATATGTTAATCCATACTAAAAGCACTTGGAAGTAAAAATTTCTCAGCACCGTTATGGATATATATATATATATTTATTATATGGAGGAGAGTGTTTTACTGGGAACTATACCACTCGTAGATTCCATACGCCACTTCATCCGGGACCCGAGTGGCGTATTTTCCGTATGTCACCATTGTGAGTGTTGTATCGTTCAATGACGTCACGATTCCCGCCTTTTGCTTTTGTTGAATTGGTTTCTCCATATAATAAAAAGAACATTACACGTTGGCTCGAAGATATGAATTTTATGTTCTCGTGGCAAGAACAATATCTCACTCGTTCGCTTCGCTCACTCGTGAGATATTGTTCTTGCCACTCGAACATAAAATTCATATCTTCTCGCCACCGTGTAATATCCTCTATATATATTTCTCATTATCATTCTCTTTATGCTAAAAAAAAAATGGCTATTATGTTGGCATCATGCTCGATGCTCCGACTATAGCATTATACCAAAGATTATGCCGGCATATTATTGTATCTAACACCAGAGTGAATATGTCACCGATTTCGTTTCAACATAATGACTTTAACTTGCTTGCGCCATATCCAGCCGAATGCAAAGATGAACTTCGTTGGTATGCTTTGGTCTGTTCGTACGCCCCAGCATTCATACTGTGGCTGTTCCACAAGACACTCCTTCGACGGCTTGTCTACGTATGGATATGTGTTTTACGGATTGGTACCCAACATTACCGGTACATGGTTTTGTCGGAGACAGCCTCGACAAAAACAGGTTCTTGGGTCCCATAACCTTAAAGACTGCCCTTTGCATTACACCGACCATTCTACTGCTTTTGGTAAACAACGCAAGGGATTCAAATGAAAACAAAGAAACTGTCTCCAAGTTGTCTTTTCGAATGTTGACATGATAGACATCGGAAACATAGGATAGACATAGGAACACGGCTATGGAATTTCCAAAGAATTTGGTAAATCCATGATCGTATTCGCCTGCTTGAGTTTGCTGCTCTGACCATGGCAAATGGCAGAACACAATATTGAAAAAGGAAGACGGAAAAATCTTACAGCGATTCTACGAAACATTTTTGAAATGACTGGTGTAAATCTTGCGTTCTTGATCATTCACTTGGTGATCACGTTCAAGTACAACAAGGACGAGTCCATTTTTGTTGCTAAGAATGCCATCACGATCGTCCTATCCGTGAAGGAAATCTTTGATCTCCACCGTGCCCGTGCAAAGACTGGCCTACGCACACAAGCAGCCTCAGAATAGCACGATGTTGAACTAAGAATATAGTGTTGTGCAGGCTGTTAAACATCGATACTTTGCTTAATATGACATAATTTACGAGCAGTAAACGGGGATAAGTAAGCGCGCTAGAATCTTTAGTCATTGTGATCTCAGATAAATGTCACGGTAACCGAAAAGGAGACGTTTGTAGTATTCAGTGAAGTGTGAGGATGAGTGTAATCAGGGAGATGGGATTGACAGATGAATTGACTGTGGCATCAACAGTACATTCAACTTGATACTTTTTTTAGCTTTTTTTAACAAATCAACAACAAGAGTAAAAACATAAGAGCCATTTTACTTCATTGTTCAACACTACCGGTACAAAACATTAATTTTATAATTACCTCCAGTTTGTTTTCCATCTTCAATTCGACTCAAAGGTAAATTTGAAGTTTTTAGTCACCTGCTGAGTCAGGCTAGATGATTTTTTTTTCACGGTTCAACTTTAAATTATTCGTATTTGGTGTTCTCAATGTCCTCTTAAGCATTTTCAAAGATACTATCCTAGTTCCTGAAGGTGGTTCGAACCTATGACGCTAAAACTGTTGAGAGTTTTTCGTAGATGCTATATTTTGCTTTGTCCGTTAAGATCGGTTTCGAAAAGAGTAAAGAACAGGAATAGCTATACTGTACCAGCTAGAATTGTCTGTATTTTGCGAGATAAGAGGCAAGCAAAAAGCACTGACTTACTGTAAAGGCGAAGAATATAAATCGCCCTATTGACACCAATGGTTTGGCTTTGATTGTGGCCCACGAAAATCCTATTCTGATTTCAGAAGCCTTTTGCAGATTACAACTTCTTAAACGCCAGCGCAAAGAACAATACATAGAAAACGCATATGCGCATGATTCTAGAAGAAGACAACTGACAAGTCATCTTTCTGAGAAACGATGTTATGTAACTTCACTAGATTTTGAAACCACGACTGTTTTCTCACAATCATTGTCAATCTAGCTCTCGCAACTATCCATACCACAATGAATCAATAAAAGTGTTGCAAGAAAGGGAAAATGTTAGATTTTAGAAAGCATCACAGCAAAACATACATATGGCGTGACATTCCAAGAATGATAATTACATTGTCTAACTCTGATTACTCGCTTTTTTTTTTCTCGGAAAGATGCGTTGCACTCCTTTCTACGAAGAGTCGCCACGGTCACAAATTGCATTGGCAAAATAATGGCTTCATTTCTTGTTTTCCTGGGACGATCCGCCTTTTTTATTTTACTTGGTATACAGTCTGGTTCGCTTGCTTCATACCCATTTACATGATACTTCTCTACTTTATACCTCTTGGACTGTGTTTGTTTTATTTTGTGTAAAGACAACAACCTTCAATGGCTATTGGTTTGGTTACGGTACACGATCGCATTTACAAACGCCACGTTTTTTACCTGCAATCCCCTTTTTGTCTCTTGTAAATATATTAGCGTACATGGGATTTTATCTCAGTAAAATATTTGACATGTAGCTTTTAAAGTAATCATTTCCTGCGAAAGTAAGTTAAATTATACATATTTGTCTTCCTTCGATTTGCGGATGTCACGAATTTCAAGACTGGAAAGAACGATTGCAAGAATGTTCTTGGCGATGAAGATGGTCTCATCCTTTCTGTAGAGAATTACGATCGCCAGGCGAATTCCCAAGAAGACAATATTGACGCAAAATGTTTCAACGATGTTTCGGGCCATTGCTGTGCGCTTTTTCGTCTTCTTTTCATCCAGATTAATCTCTAACATTGACCAGGGTGACAGGAATAAACTGATACAGGCAACAGTGATCATTGCTATGCCAAATTCGTCAGAGATACAGAATTTCTGTTCGTGGTCTTCCAGACCGATGTCTATCATTTCCACCGCATCCAAGAGATCCACCGCCAACTGCACACACAACTTGGATAATGCGTCTCTGTAGTCATCTGCGTCGCTTGCTGTGTTCAATAACAACACCAATAGCAGCGGTGTCAAGCAGAGAGCTGCTTTAAGAACGATAGGATCCAGACGTTTGTTTTCAAGGCCATCTCCAGCCTCGGACGACGCATTCGTTCCATTGGATGCTGCACGCGTCGCGTTAGCAGTCTTGTTGAAAATTGTTCCATTTCCAGTAACCCCAAATAAGATTCCAGCCCCGGACGACGCATTCGTCCCTTTGGGTGCTGCACGCGTCGCGTTAGGAGAAGTCTTGTTGAAAATTGTTCCATTTCCAGTAATCCCAAATACGATTCCAGTCTCGGACGACGCATTCGTTCCATTGGGTGCTGCAGACTTTGCGCCATTGGAATTGTTGAAAATTAGGCCGTTTCCGGCAACCCCAAATACGATGCCAATATTGGGAATCAAGCCGACGACTACGTAAAGTGCCCACACACAAAACGACAAGCGAACGTTTGCTGCATCCCCGAACACAAGGATGAGCCACAGTATGATTGATGGAGTGTAGAAAAAGGCCGCTGCGTACCAAACAGGATCATTTGAGTATCTTGCAGGATAAGAGGCAAGCAAAAAGCATTGGGTAAGCGTAAGGACAAGGAATAAAACACGCACCCCATGTAAAACGACGGAAGCCATTACTTTCGACTCTTTCGCTGACGAAGCACAAACGTTTATTCGCGAGATGCACTTAACGAATACGAAAACGCCAAATGACGTCATGTTATTCAGATTAGGTTTCTTTCCCAAGAGGATAATTTAATGATTCGATGTTTCATAAAAACAAGTTGGGGTTTTCCCCTTCTTTTTAAGTCACTGTCATAACAGCGACTCACAAAACTGACCTTTATCCCTTACGAGTAAACGTTTGCGTACAGGTTGGAGTTTTGGGCATCTGCTAACTTTAAAACTGAACATTCTGACACCCATCAAATCCAAATTATGAAAAATTGATACAATCGAAGCAAACTGTGACATAGAAGAAAATCTAGTATTTTCTAGTCTTCTTCTTATTTTCTCGGAAGCCATACGCTCTTCTCACGTATGGTAATATGCCCGTCTAACCTCGTTTTTGAGTAAAAAATCCTTTGAAATGCTAATCAGACGACGTTTTCATATTTGAATTTCAAAAGAATTTTTACCTTTAAACGAGGTTAGACGGGCATATTACCATATGTGAGAAGAGCGAATTGCAGAAACCGAAGACTAAAACCGAGCACTAACACAGACAATACTAAACAGAAAACGTCATGTGAGCATGGTTCAAGAAAGTTGTCTTTCCGGAAGACGATAATCAGCGAAGGGGACTCTATTTTGAAGGAAATCCTGATCCGTCCAACAGTAGCATGTACTTACCAGCTGAGCGTCGACAAATGGTATTTTCTCATGGTATTGTATTGGTAAATCGCCTTATTATGATTACTCAAGTTAACAAGTAATTCGACATTTTGCAGCGGGTCTCCGACATAGATTCCAACTCAGGATGGACACTGCGTCGATCGTCGATCACTTTACCATAATCTTTCATTAATCGATAGGAACTCGATAACAGTTTATATGAACCACATAGAGCATTTGGTTGGAGGAATGGAAGTTGGCAAATGCGCTTCAACCCCCCTCCCTCCAGCCCACACGCCCACACGCGCATGAACTTGAAATTTGGGAATTGTAATTCGTTTACATGAGACATAAAGGAGCCATTTGACGTTACATTCACATGAGCATTTTTCTCCTTGTGAATTTTGCTCCGCTGAAATTAAGATCGGCGTCTGAATCAGTTCAACCAATCTAAGTAGTTTGGGTCGGCCTTAATTCGAATTAGGTTCGGCTCATGAAAAGTTCGGCGTCTGAACCGGGCCTAAGGTAATTTTCCATATAATGAATTATTTAATCATTCAATTTGTCCAGAAACAATATGAGGGAAATGATGCAAAAATATCATAAGCCTTATTCTTTGTTGGCTGATCCTGCAAGATGAACCGCCTTTAGTTTTTTCCAAAGTAATTTGCATATCATGTTATTGTTTAGGAGATTACAATCTGGAGTCAAACACATAGAAATATAGGAAAACTAAATAATCGAGAGAAGCAGTCACATGGAAGAGATTGTGATGTCTTTTAAAAACGTTTTTAGGGAAAAATGTGATGAACATTACTAAATAACAAGATTTTGAAGGGATATATACGTATACTACATCTAAAGTGAGATATTGGCATTTTGTCAAAGAACAGGAAAGTCAGAACAAATCATAAATCACCTGAATATCACAACACTGTTTGAGATGATGCTCTTGAGTTTCTAGCTTCCTAAACATGCCTTACTATGTTTAATAGTACAATACCTCTCTCCCTCTCTCTCTCTCTAGTTTTTATTACAGCACAATCCTGCTAACTCGAACTCTGAGAGGAAACGAAAAACAGTTCGAGTTAGTGGGCGTTCGATTTATCGGGGTCGATTGAATACTCCATTTGCCATGTCAATAATTGATAGTTACTTATTTTTCGGCACTTCAGTGTATGGTACAGGGCAAATTCAACATATTTCATCTGAAACGGTAACATGATTATGCATTTTATGATAAAACGTGATCAGTTTGTTGCACCAATTAAGACAAATTAGCTCTGCTGCTAGTTTTAGTAATTTTACCGATTATACAACAAGAAGAACTAACGGGGATGGCATCCGAGAGGTGTTACAAGAACCAGAATCCTAGTTATCGGAGTAAATTTCATTTAAATTTTGATCAAGGGAAATAAAATTTTAGTTCGAGTTATCCGAGTAAAATAACTGAAAGGTACCGTGAAATACAGGGGAAATGGGACTTAGTTCGAGTTAGCGGGGAGTTCGAGTTATCGTCGCAGGTTCCATTGTATTTATAGCCCCTGCTATGTACTTTGTGACCAGAGCAGAGTTAAGACGTAGTTTCAAACATAACTGAATTCAGTGCAATATGCAACAGCGAAAACTTTTGCAACGTTACTATGAATTATAAAAGAAATGCGGAACAGTACTGATATAGACGTCCAAAAATTTATGTTAGCACTCACTTGTGGAAGTCACGTTCTGTTTCCCTCATGAACATGCACGTTTCTCACTTAATACCTTCTGGCACTGTTATTTAAGAAAAGCTAGAAAACAAAATTTCGAACATGTCTCAAGTCAGTAACAGGTTCACGATCGAAGATCAAGCTTCATCAGCCTGCCGATTTCGCTGATTTCGGCAAATCGAGTATATCTCCAACGCGGAAAAGTAGATAGCGATCCCATTCTTCGCGATAAAGATTGACTCCTCTTTCTTGTACTTGAAAAAGATATCCAGACGAATTACCATAAACACGAAATTGACACATGCCATTTGCACCAAGTTACGGATAATGGCAAGGCATTTGCGCTGCTCGACTATTCCTTTGTCGAGTTTGTTTTCTGCCATTTGTAAGAGAGACAACAGGAAGCTGAAGCATGCAAGTGCCACCATGAGTCTTCCAAACCATTTTGGAATTCCATGGCTGTTTTCGTTCTCGTTGAGGACGATATCAAGCATTTCAACAGCATCAAAGAGATCTATGGTTACCTGGATGGTCAGTCTGAAAGCAAGCTGTCGGTAGTCGTCACTTTCACTTAATCCCGAAGCTGTGTTCGGCAGAAATAGAAAGAGAACCGGTGTAAGGCACAAGACTACCTTTAAGGCGTTGGGGCCGAGGAATTTCGTCTTATCGAGGTCGTCGCCAGCTACAGCAAATATGGTGGCAATCATGGGAATCAAGAAAACTACAAGGTAAAGTCCCCAGGTGTAAAACATTCTTAGAAGGCTTGCTTCAGTGCAAAGGCAGTAGATCCAGTAGACCAGAACTGGAATGCACAGAAGAAATAACGCAGCAGTGTCTCTATCTTGATAAGTTGCTGGGTATGCCGCAAGGAATCCACTCTGGATCATCAGAAGAGAGAAGAATATAGACCTTCCTATTGCCACCAATGGTTTGGCTTTGATTTTGGCCCACAAAAACTTTATCATTTCAGAAGCCATTGCAGAAGACAACGTATGAAGCGACAGCAGAGAGAGCAATCAATAGAAATTGTTTGGTACGCATGACTTCTAGAAAAAACAACTGACAAGTCATCTGTTATGTGACGACAGTTAAAGTAATAAAAGCGATCGGGATTTCTACAAAAACAACCTGTCTGCTGTCAATCATTGTCAATCTAGCTCTCTAAGCTAACCGTACCACTGTGAGTGAGAGTAAACTTCTTACAAAAAAAAATCTGTAAAAAACTAATTTTGGACTGTCTATATTAAATGACTCAAACACAATTATGCATACGACTTAGCATACCAAAAATGGTATTTTCATTGTTGAATTCCGGTTACTCTTTTTCCTTTCTCAGAAAGACGCGTTACACTCCTTTCTCGGAAAGGTCGTTACCGACACAAACTACATTGGCAAGATAATGGCTTCATTTCTTGTTTGCCTGGGACGATTCGCCTTTTTTATTTTAATGGGAATACAATCTTTTTCACTTGCTTCATATCCAGCGACATACGAAGATAAAGATGGCTTTTACGCGTTAGTACTTTTCTACCTTCTCCCTCTTGGACTGTGGCTTTTTATCATGTGCAAAGACGACAACCTTCAATGGCTATTTGTTGTTTGGTTGCTGTACACGATTGTCTTCGTGATCTTTATTGGAGTTATTTTTGGAGGGGATGAACCACTTGAGAACAAACTTAAAAACTTTAAGGAGGAATTTTTTGGTCCAAATGTCTTGAAGATGACCCTATGCCTGTCTCCCGTTCTACTGTTGTTGCTTTTGAGCACAGGTACAGATTCGATGTCTTACATAGAGCTGACTGGGATGCTCTCCCTTCGAATTGCACTGGATCTGTTCGATGGAGTGGAAATGTTGGAAGTAATTCTCGACGAAAACGAACTAAGCCATGATATTCCAAGAAAGTTTGAAAAAGGCATACGTAATTGGAGTTGTCTGTTTCAGCTTCTTGTTGTCGACGCTGCAGCTGTTGGAGATAAAGCTGGATTATGGTGACTGGAAACCTCGGAAGTGGACATCAGTATCGATGATCACGAAAAACTCTTCAGATTCTTTTCGTTAACTGTGTGTTTCTGGGGCATCGTTTGACAATCTACCTAAAGTTTGGCAAGGACGCATCCATTTTCATCGCTAAAAATGGTATAATAATAATTCTGAGTCTATTTGAGATATGTTCCACGTTCCAAGTGTGTGGATCTCACGACTACTAGTAGTCAGTCTAAAGAAAGACAGTACTTCTTTATCTTCAGTAGCAATCAGTTTGGAAGTAACTTAACTATCATACTGCTAAGCACCTCTTGAGTTTGGAGTTGGTTTGTTGACCTGAGTCACGAGGTCGACGTGCGCTTTAATATTGAATTCCGACCGTTTTATCATTTTGTAAGTCGTTTTGCCGTTTGCGACCAAACTGTTTTCAATTTGTTGAAAGGACCCAAAGAAGGCCCCAAACGCCTCTGCTAGTCACGCTAGTCACTCATATGCAACATATTCTGATGCCTATTTTTAGTATCAATAGTGCAATAAACGCATTCGTGGAGACAAGTTTTAGGTAAAGAAAAAGCTTCAATGAGTACCGGTAGGTTTTAGAAGAAACAGTTTATTTATACTGAAAATATAATAATTTGAAAGGATCAATTTTTTTGAAAATTAGATAAGCTTATAATAGTTACTGTGAATTCAGTCAGCCGTAAATTTCCGGCATCTTTCTCGGAAAGAGACCTTTTAAAGCCCAACGATTTCTCGGAAATTCTAAACCATCAGAAGAATTCGTCGCTGTCAAATAAGTTGAAGAAATGACTGACATCTGGACTGTCATATAATTTTTAGCTTGTTTGCAAAAAGCTGGGAATTTCCCTGGTGTAAAGGGAAAAGTCCCATTGCCTCGTTCAGAATAAGAGTTGATGTGGTGTTTTCTTATTGGCTGGTCATTTTGCAATTGCCTTATTAAAATTCATATCGATGACTTTTTTCTTCAGTAGCAGGCTTTTTACCGAAGAGATGGCCTCGTTTCTTGTGTTGGGTGGACGTGTATTATTTCTTTTTTTAATAATCACTCAAAGTTTGATGCTTGCTGCTTATCCAGCAACATATAAAGACGACTCTAATTGGTATGCTGTTGCTAATTCACAAGCTCCCTCAGTTATCATCTGGCTCAGCCTCGTGCTGTTCAGTGGGGCAAAACTTCAACGATTGTTTTATGTCTGGGGTTTCTACATCATCGGCCTAGTTATAAGCATTGCCATCGTGTTTGGCTTCGTTGGAGACGTCCTTGACAACAAACGGTTCCTTGGACCAAATGTTTTGAAGACTGTACTCTGCATCACTCCTCTTCTTCTCCTGTTGTTGTTAAACACTGCCAAAGATGGAAGCAATTACAAAGAAGTGCTGTCCAAGTTGTGTTTTTACGTGACGGTTGACCTCTTCGACAGCGTTGAGATGCTAGACATCGTTCTGGACGAAAAGGAGCACAACTATGGGATTCCGAAAGAATTTGGAGATGGCATGATCGCCTTGGCTTGCCTAAGTTTGCTGCTCTCTCCCTGGCAAATGGCGGAAAATAATCTGAAGAAAGAAAAACCCAAGAAACGTACGGCAGTACTACGAAACATTTTTGAAATAGTTATCGACCTTGTATTCTTAATTGTCCGCCTTGTGATTGTATTCAAATACAAGAAGGACGAGTCTATCTTTATCGCCAAGAATGGTATCGGAATAATTCTCTCCATATTCGAGATCCGCGACCTGCTGAGCTGACAGTATAAGACTATAATTATGCGTTTTCTTAAAGGGCTACATAGTTTTTCATTTTGTAAAATATATATCTTTTTATATATAACAAGAGAGAATAAAATTCTCTCTTGTATATAACTACAGTTGAGTTCCACACTGCTAAACCCAGGATGGTGCTCAGCAATTATGGAGCGGGAACAAAGCTTTTCTACTCAATTTTGTTTCATATGGACTTTAATACAGAACTGTTTCGTAGGCCAACAAAGCGTTGACCCACTCATCGGTTAAATTCCATATACACTGAAGTATCGTTAGAGCTTAAATATATATATACATCAGCAACATGATCTAGCCGTTACAATATTCGAACGTAAAAAGACAACATATGTATGTAAACTTATGATTCGTACTTAAGGATGCGATTGAATTTAAGGAGGAACTTCCGCTTGTGCCTACAAGTTGATGTAAGTTCGTTACGCTTATTAAGTGTTGCCATGTCCGGTTTAAATAGAATATAGAATTTCTCTGACCTGTACTACACAGGTTAAATAATAGGAAAGAACCATAAACAAAGAACTAAGCAAACACATATGGAAGCTAAAAGATCAAAAGAAAGACTTGACGATCTCCTGGAAAATTCTGACCAAGGCGAAATCTTATACCCGAATCTTACCAAACGATGTAACCTGTTGATGTTGATTATAAAAGTAAACGATTAAAGATTGAAATCAATGTCTGAAACAGTGTGACATTACTTGTATGTAGTTTTTCAGTGAAAATGCACCATAAATGAGTAAAAATTTAAAAATTATATTTCAGCATCCATTGCACCGGATATTCAGCGTTCACTTTAGGGGGTCTTCGACAGGTAGAAAAGGAGAATCTGCTCTAAGATCTTGGATTCCAAACTATTTATTAAATAACTAAAGAGAGTACGCGAGTTCTGATTGGTTATAAACCTATAGTTTAATGTGCCGGTAAACTCATAGTGTTACTTAAAGTTATTTCATAAAAGCAATAGACCACACTTTCTATGGGTATCCCAACATCCCGCGTGGGTTATCACGCCGGTAAACTCAAAGAAAGTGTAGTCTATTGCTTAAATAAACAATTCTACCAGCAAAGGCACAGAAACAGTAATGATCACCGAGCTTGCAGATCGACACAGACACCTCCCTAAAATGGTCCCGCTGCTATTCTCTCTATAAGGCGGGATTCTTTGATAAACAGGCACTCAGTGTCAATCCTCTAACGACGTTAGTTTCATGTGCAACAGAATTTACCAGCACGTGATAAGTTTTTGGTTGCTTAGTGACCGTACAGAGCAGAGTCCAATTTTTAAGTCGTGAACGGAAACGGAGACTGCCGCTAGTTGGGAAAGATCCAGAGAAGCCAACATATTAGCACACTACAAATATTGATTCCTTTTTGCGAAAGCCCTAGACTAGCCTAGCTTACCAGGAGCTGTGCTTGAGATTTTGCTCGGCTTCGGACGATCAAGCGTCAAAGCGGACACGCAAATTATATAATTTGTCGAGGTCGTCTCAAAATCAAGGCATGGCTTCTTGTCTAGTACGCTTTGGAAGATTTGCTTTTTTCGTTCTTCTTGGCCTTCAAGCCTATTCGCTTGCTTAGTATCCAGCGAAGTACAAAGAGAACTACGGTTACTATGGGTTGACAGCCGTTTTTCTTCCAGCATTCGTCCTGCGGCTTTGCATTATGATCTCGAATAAACACCTTCAATGGTTATTTGTTGTTTGGCTGCTGTATGTCATTGGATTTGTGATCCTCATAGGATTCATTTTTGGGGGAACTGCGCCAGTTGAAGACAGATTTAAGTGGACTACCAAAAGCTCAGGCGACGTGAACAACCTAACCAACTGTAACGAGTCAACAAACGTAACCAACGCAACCAACTCAACTACATCTCTAAGTCACTCAACAAATTTAACCTTCTCGACGGAACAAAAACAAATGGAGTTTTTTGGTCCAAATGTCCTAAAGATGACCCTTTGTCTCACTCCGATTCTTTTGCTACTTCTTCTAAGCACAGGGGTGGACTCCATTCGCTACAGAGAACTGATGTGGATGTTGTCTCTACGCATTGCACTCGACCTGTTCGATGGCATCGAAATGCTGGAGGTTATCCTGGATGAAAATGAGCTCAGTCACGACGTTCCAAGGTCGTATGAAAATGCAATAATCGCTTTTGTCTGCTTGGCCTTTCTGTTTTCGCCGATGCAGCTTATAGAAGTCGAACTGGGGGATATGCGTCCCGGAGGTTGGGAACTTGACAAGTGCACAACGACCTTACGAATAGCTCTTCAGATTCTCTGCGTCAACGGTGTTCTTCTGGGGCTTCGGCTTGGACTCTTCTTTGGGTATGGCAAGGATGCGTCTATTTTCATTTCTAAAAATTGTATCGTTATTACTTTGAGTCTTTTTGAGATATGTTCTCTCTACGAACGCTGTGGCTGTGAAGATGAATAGCCATTCTGGTAGAACATATCCAGCATTTTGTATCATTTTTTTAAAATCTTAATTGTATTTAGCCGAATAAGAAGCGCCCTGAGTGACTATCACAACAGAAATGCTACATTGGCCCACTCCAGAGATACTTGAAGAAATGACGTTTGGTCTTTAAGTCGAAACTGTTAAACTATTCTTACTAATACTTTTTTCAAAATGTACGTAAATGCAATCCGCTGGCCAGTAAGAAAACCGGCCACGTTAGGTTAGGTTACAAAATCAGTGTTGCGTCATCTTTTGCAATTTTAAAGCCAGGAGAAGGGCTCTTACCTTGGTGGATTATTTCGCAGCAGTATTATACAGTTAAAACCGAACCAGCTACAATTTAATGAACCACAGGCGTCCGAAACTCAGGGCCTGTTTACATGGAGGTGGGGGACCCCAGATGGGTGGGGTAACTTGCTTTGGTGGGGAAACCCGCCTGTCCATATAATCTCTCATTTTAATTTGATCACGTTTACATGATAGGTGAGGTGACCCGCCAAATGTTACCTCACCTAACTAGGGTCCAACACCTCCATGTAAACAGGCCCTCAATATGCGAGCACATGTTTCATTCATACGCAGCGTTTTATACGGTTTATATGGGGAAAATAAGCTAAGTAAAAAAAAATCTCATTATCAAAGCTTGTCGTGTAGCAAAGAATTAAAATAAATTTACTTTTGCTGTTTTTGTGTCCCTGTGTCGTTTTGAAGCTTTTAAGGCTAGTTTTGCTATCCTGAATATTAACCTTGATCTGCTTCATGATAATGATTATGAAAAAATAATAAAATGTATAAGTAAATAAGTTGTGTCTAATGAATTTTGCCAATGTTTACGTTTAAAGTATAGCAGTATAGAATCGAATACTAATAATAAACGCTTCTTATGAACCAAATTTCTTTGCATTTTGCTTCTGTGCCGTCGCAGTTACTGTTGTTGATTTCCGTTTCCACATAATTGAATTTTTCGACAAAAAAATTCAGAGCAAAAAGAAATTGGGTATGCTCAGCGAAACGGCTCATCACGCAGGTACTTTTGATGATATGAAAAGAAATATGGAAAGTCGTCTATTAGAGACGTCTATTTTAATTTTGGGGAATCCCCTTATATCTTTCTTAGAAACCTGCATTCCTTGCAGTGCATTTCTCAGATTAGTGCTACTAATTAACCTATTCCTATCGTATACTTTCAACCTGCTTTTACAGCAGCCTGTCGATCAGTTTAATAGCACATTATGAAATTGGTCCAAAAGTTCAAGCAGGGCGACATTTTTCCAGTAGTTTCTTTGAGAAAGCTGCATAATCTATTTAAACAAACAATTTTTATCCCCGTGACCCATGCTCACTGAGCGGAAAAACCGTTGTGTTCTGCAATTGGCTAAAAGTATTCAGGGGTTTCTAGAAGCTTTATTAATACTGCAGTTGACGGGGAAGAATTTCATTGCAGAGTGTTTTGTTTCTGGAGTCATGGGTTTGCTTCCTCTGCGCTTGGGACGTGCAGTGCTTCTTGCTCTGATGTTGATTCAAGGCTTTTTGCTTGCGGCATATCCAGCCGAATATAAAGATGAACCTCGTTGGTATGCTTTGGTCGGTTCGTACGCCCCTTCAATCATAGTACCATTACACAGAATGGCCGATGTGTTTCGATGTGGCTGTTCAACAAGGCATTTCTTCGACGGCTTGTCTACGTATGGATTTTGTACGTGTGTTGCGGATTGGTACCTTGCATTGCCATCGTGCTAGGTTTTGTCGGAGAAAGGCTCGACAATAACAAGTTCTTGGGTCCTATAACCTTAAAAACTGCCCTATGTCTTACACCACCCATTCTGCTGCTTTTGGTGAACACCGCAAGCGATTCAAATGAAAACAGAGAAACGGTAAATCTTGCGTTCTTGATCATTCGCTTGGTGATCGTGTGCAAGTACAACCAGGACGAGTCCATTTTTGTTGCTAAGAATGTCATCACGATTATCCTATCCGTAAAGGAAATCTTTGATCTCCACCGTCCCGTGCAAAGACTAGACCCCGCACACCAGCAACCTCAGAATAGCACGATGTTGAGCTAAGAATATAGTATTGTGCAGGCTACTAAACATCGATGCTTTGCTTAATATGAAATAATTTACTAGCAGTAAACGGGGATAAGTAAGTGCGCTAGAATCTTTAGTCATTGTATTCTGCAGTTAAATGTAACCGAAAAGGAGAAGTTTGTAGTATTCAGTGAAGTATGGGGATGAGTATAATCAGGGCCGAGATGAGATTGACATATGAATTGACTGTAGCATCCGACTTGAACAGTACATTCAACTTAACACTTTTATAGCTTTTGTAATAAATCAACAACAAGAGTAGCGAACATAAGCTTTGTTAGTGTTGACAATGAAAGTAAAATGGTTCTTACCATGGCCAGTACAAGAAAATTTCACTAGTTGTTTTATTCCCTTAATGAAGGGAAAACGACACAACGTTCAACCCTCCAGTTCTACTCTCTAGTCTGCAATTTGCAATTTTGAATTTGCAATTTTAATCTCCTGCTAACTATTTGCCTTTATTCTGCAAACCCAACAGTCAGGCCAGATTATTTTCGCTCACGTTTCAACTTTAAATTACTCCTATTGGGTGTTCCTAATATCCTCTGAAGCATTTCCAAGAGTGCCTTCCTCCTTAAGCCATCGTTTCAAAGATCACACGACCTAAAAAATACTACGACCTTCAGAAGGAAGAAGTCTAAGGTCTATATATATATAAGTTTAGGTAGGATGCTACTAAAACGGGGAACAGGGAGCGAGGACCGAGCACAGTTAGAAGAAGATGAAAATGGGAACAAAACCTAACTTGAACCCTAACCCTATCAGGAACTTCATCTCAAATTCTCCGCTTCGTTCCCATTTTTCATTTTTCCTTTCGAAGTTCTCGTTGCCCGCTCCCCGTTTTAGTAACATCCAGTTTAGGTTGCATTCTCGTCACGTCGAAGGCAACAAGTTTCATTTCGCTTTTCATAGCACAAGAAAGGAGTAATTACGTAATTAAACGATATAGGAAGAACAATAAATCTGCCAGATGATAGCAATGTTATTATATATATATATATATAGAAAAAAAAATGAAACTCTTTAGCAGGGAGCATCTTCCACATTACTACTTAATTTTGGCGCGAAATTTCAGCGATAATTTGTAATTTTACGTGTGAAATTACAAAATTGCCATGGCAACCTTCCATTCGTCTCAGTGTCAAGATGGCGACGAAGTTTTAAATGTCATGAATGAAGATGCCAGGACATAAAAATACGCTTTAGAAAACCTGAACACACGAAAGAGCACATCAAGAAGGATTCAAACAGGTATTTTGTCGAAAAATTCTGAACTTAAGCGAAATTTAAGCTCTAAACGTTCGAGAGAGTGGAGTTCTCGAATGATACGATCCGGGACTCGAAACATGTCAAAAATCCAAGATTGCTAACGTAATTCGTCACCCATGATGTTAAAAGGTAATCAAATGGTATACTCGTGAAATTAGGGAATAATTTCACTTGCGTTTTTATAAGGATTTGGACAAAACGCGTGTGAAATTATTCCCTAATTTTACCCGTCACCATTTGATTACACATACTATTAACTAATATTAAGCGCCAAACAAAGTGTTAGTAATTTAATTGATAAGTATCGGGGGAAGAAGCAGAACCATTTGAATCTTGATATTAATGATTCCTGTCGTTTTTGCCTCAATGATTCATGATTCCTGCAGGAATTTTCCTCCAGATTTGATTCACGAAGATTTCTGATCACCTTTTGATTTAATGATTTTCTCAGGGGCAAATTAGTCTCAGTTTTGTATTAAGATCGGTGTCGGATCTAAATAGTTTGGGTCGGCCTTAATTCGAATTAGGTTCTGCTCATGAAAAGTTCGGCGTCTGAACCGGGCCTAAGGTAATTTTCCATATAATGAATTATTTAATCATTCAATTTGTCCTGAAACAATATGAGGGAAATGATACAAAAGTATCATAAGCCTTATTCTTTGTTGGCTGATCCTGCAAGATGAACCGCATTTAGTTTTTTCCAAAGTAATTTGCATATCATGTTAGTGTATAGGCGATTACAATCTGGAGTCAAACACATAGAAATACAGGAAAACTAAATAATCTAGAGAAGCAGTCACATGGAAGAGATTGTGATGTCTTTTTAAATGTTTTTAGCCCTGGAAAAATGTCAGGGGCACCCAACGACGGTTTCCCCCTAATTACTTTGAAAACACTTTTTAGGCTATCCAGAGTACTTTTAGATCTCTAGAAATGTATCAGGGAAATGTGATGAACATTACTAAATAACAAGAACGTATACTAAGTAAGATTAAATAATTCGTACATCTGCAGTGAGATATTGGCATTTTGTCAAAGAACAGGAAAGTCAGAACAAATCATATATCACCTGAATATGGCACGATGAAAAGTGATTGGTGCCAAACAAACACAAGTTTTCTGGCACCAATCAGAAGTCAGAACGGCGGCGACCGCTTGGAACTGGTCTGGTAAGACATTGTGCCCAGGGGCTCTTCTTGCCGTTCTTTACTTTTCTTCGTGCCATATTTTCCCGCCGGTTTAGACTTTCCCTCGCCCCCACTATCTGCCCCTGGGTCTCCGAGGATGCCTTTAACCTAAACTATCATATGTCGATTAAGAAAAGTCAAGCGATCCTGAAACACTTTATAGATCTCAAGTTTAGCGTTTGGTTTACGCTGTGCTCAGAAAACGAAATCATGTTTTATGACACTTAGAACTTTTTTCAGGTCGACTGCCGGTCAAGATTGTCAAAACACTAAATTACCGGCAGTCTACCCTGCTAGAGTTCTGCTAGCAGAGTCGCTTCGATCTTTCCTAGATAAATCGGGAAGGGGGATAGAGGAAAGAGGAAACTAGGGGAAAGAGGAAAGTGGAAAGAGGAAACAGGAAAGAGGAAAACGGAAAGAGGAAAGCGGAAAGAGGAAGTTGAAAAAGTTCTAAGTGTCACGAAACATGGTTTCGTTTTCTGAGCACAGCGTAAACCAAACACTAAACTTGAGATCTATAAAGTGTTTCAGGATCGCTTGACTTTCCTTAATCGTCATATGATAGTTTAGATTTGACGGATTTTTTCGTTTTGTCAAATTTATTGAGAATATAGGACTGCCGGTCATTTAGTGTTTTGAAAACCTTGACCGGTTACCGGCCATATAGCCACAGCGTTTTATTTTGGGTCACGCCCCCATGTTTCGCCTCCAGATTGTTAGTTATGGATGTTTCGCTGTATTGTTATTTCAGTTTTTACGTGATTCCAAGCCACATTATTAAAGAATTGTAAAAGAGTAGACTGGCTTTTGGTTGAAATCGTTGTAAAGGTCCTCATCCTCGCGTGGGCAGAGAGTGAATCTGTGTTTGTACCGATCGACTCACCTCCGCCCCCGCTACACTAGATGCCTAAAGATGCCTTACTATGTTTGATAGTACAATACCTCTCTCTCTCTCTCTCTAGTTTTTATTACACCACAATCCTGCTAACTCGAACTGTGAGGGGAAACGAAAAACGGTTCGAGTTAGCGGGCGTTCGATTTATCGGGGTCGATTGAATACTGCATTTGCCATGCCATTAATTGATAGTTACTGATTTTTCTTCACTTAAGTGTATGGTAAAGGGCACATTCAACATATTTCATCTGAAACGGTAACATGATTATGCAATTTATGATAAAACGTGATCAGTTTGTTGCACCAATTAAGACAAATTGCTTTGCTGCTAGTTTTAGTGCTTTTACCGATTATACAATAAGAAGAACTAACGGGGATGGCATCCGAGAGGTGTTACAAGAACCAGAATCCTAGTTATCGGAGTAAATTTCATTTATGCCGATACTCTAAAAGTTAGTTCGGGGCCGGAGCTCTCATTGAAGTCACGCTATTGTTCCGATACAGTATCACAGACAGAGAAGCCACTCGAGTGTTGGCATTATTTGGCCACATGTCTGAGTGGCAGTTTAATTGATTATAAAACAGACGCATTAGTTCACAACAATAATACTAAATACTCTATGTTATTTTCAGCAAAGGTGGGGTAAAAAATTCGCCCAATGAATGAACTAAGTGATAAACGCATAGAAGATCTCCCGACAGAGATGTAATCGCCGTGATGATGAAAGCAAGAGGGGACGAACGCGGGAATGCATGCTCCTTTATACGAACACTTCCTTAGGGCGATAGAAATGATTGGCTCTTGAAAGAGAGGTTAGATTGATGTGAGTCGGAAGGCCAACCACGTAGACCACAAAGGCATATTATATCGACATAAATTACATTATGCCCTAACATAATGTTTGGTTTTAAATTTTGATCAAGTGAAAGAAATTTTTAGTTCGCTTAGTGGGGTATTCGAGTTATCCGAGTAGAATAACTGGTTCCATTGTATTTATAGCCGCTTATATGTACTTTGTGACCAGAGCAGGGTTAAGACGTAGTTTCAAACATAAATGAATTCAGTGCATGCAATATGCAACAGCGAAAACTTTTGCAACGTCACTATAAACTATAAAAGAAACGCGGAACACAGTACTGATATAGACGTCCAAAAATTTATCTCTGCACTCACTTGTGCAAGTCACGTTCTGTTTACCCCATCAACATGTACGTTTCTTACTTAATACCTTCTGTCACTGTTATAAATTTAAGAAAAGCTAGAGAACAAAATTACGAGCATGTCTAAAGTCAGTAACAGGCTCACGATCGAAGATCAAGCTTGATCAGCCTGCCGATATCGCTGATTTCGGCAAATCGAGTATATCTCCAACGCGGAAACGTACATAGCGATCCCATTCTTCGCGATGAAGATTGACTCCTCTTTCTTGTACTTGATAAAGATATCCAGACGAATTACCGTAAACACGAAATTGACACATACGATTTGCACCAAACAAGTTACGGATAATGGCAGGGCATTTGCGCTGCTCGACTATTCCGTCGTCGAGTTTGTTTTCTGCCATTTGCAAGAGAGACACCAGGAAACTGAAGCATGCAAGTGCCACAATCAGTCTTCCAAACCATTTTGGAATTCCATGCCTGTTTTCGTTCTCGTTGAGGACGATATCAAGCATTTCAACAGCATCAAACAGGCCCCAGTTGTTCAAAAGGTGGATAACGCTATCCATCGGATAAATCACTATCCACTGGATAGCGCAATTGGTTTCCCTAACACTTATCCGTGGGATAGTGATTTATCCGTTGGATAGCGCTATTCAACTTTTGAACAACTGGGGCCAGAAAATCTATGGTTACCTGGATGGTCAGTCTGAAAGCAAGCTGTCGGTAGTCGTCACTTTCACTTAATCCCGAAGCTGTGTTCGGCAGAAATAGAAATAGAACCGGTGTAAGGCACAAAATTACCTTTAAAGTGTTGGGGCCGAGGAATTTCGTGTTATCGAGGTCGTCGCCAGCTACAGCAAATATGGTGGCAATCATGGGTATCAAGAAAACTACAAGGTAGAGTCCCCAGGTGTAAAACATTCTTAGAAGGCTTGCTTCAGTGCAGAGGCAGTAGATCCAGTAGACCAGTACCGGAAAGCAGAGAAGACATAACGTACTCTTGTTTTTATCTTGATAAGTTGCTGGGTATGCCGCAAGGAATCCACTCTGGATCATCAGAAGAGAGAAGAATATAAACCGTCCTATTGCCACCAATGGTTTGGCTTTGATTTTGGCCCACATAAAATGTATCATTTCAGAAGCCATTGCAGACTGAATACAACGTATTAAACGCCAGCAGGCATAGCAATGAATACAGAATGTCATTTGTCCTGATTTGTAGCATCAGGTGAGAGACCAAAAACGTCATAATTAACAAATAGTTGATGCGTCAGCGTGCGTATCTCGAGATATTGAGCACGCGGGAAGTTTGGACGAGAGCACGGAAGAGGCGTAAGAGTTGCACGAGGCATAGCCGAGTGTAACTCTAGCCTCTTGAGTGCTCTCCAAACTTCCCAAGTGCTCAATATCTCGACAAACGCACAGCTGCAGCATGAATGTATTTTCGTTTTCTCTTAAACATAATATATAGATTTAGCCAGGCCTAGAAGCGAGGCTCTCATTAATAAATTTATAATTTAAATCAAACAATAAACTTGTATTCCACGATTCAGTTAACTTTAGAGCACATTCATGTTACTTTTAAGAGAAAGGCTAAGTGATTTTAGAGAAAAATAAAATAATTTGCAAACAGCCCAAGATAGCCTCATATGTACAACCCCAAAATAGCAATCATCTTCGATCACATTTAAGAGTTATAATGGCTCTTGATCACCGTAGATTAATTAGGCATGGAAAAAAAAATCAGGCCGAATTTTTTGCGTTCGACAAGTTTACTTTACAAAATCTTGCTAACAAATCTGGGTGCGTGAAAACCAACTTTTTATACCATTTAAACATCACATCTGAGGTGAAACAGTTCTATGAGGGACTGTTTTTATCATACAGACCTCGGGCAGAATGCAGTATTTCACAATTTTGCAATACAGAGTGCACTCATT
>NC_133213.1:5618069-5635569 GCF_958299795.1 Porites lutea
TAGCACAAGCTTATTTCTGTGATGGGGTTACATCAGCTGGATTTTAATCAATGTTATTATCAGCCACAAAAATAAAAATAAAAAAATTTAAGCTAGGAAGAGTATGTTTATCATGGGGATCAGTTTTTATGTTTCATTCAAACACTATTTGCAAGAACCGCAGCCCTGCTATCATCAAACCTAACCTCCAGCCAATCAAAACTGAACCATGTCAGACATATAGTCTGGACCAACCAGAAATAACTCCAGATTCTGGCTTAATTACATGTGATCTGGTAATTAAATGTATCATGCCCTCCTTCCCACGTAAGATATAATGGAGATACAGTGGAACCCTGCCTTACGACAACCCCGTTGTCCACTTTGCTAGTACAACTATATTCTTTCGACCCAAACATAAAAATCACCAAGTCATTTTATTATTTAAAAGACCCCTTTAATGAAACCACCTCATTATTACAACCAGGATTTTGTGGCCCAATGATGCCTGCACTAATGCAGGGCAGACATGATCACAGACTAGCCAGAGAGCACTCCTCCCTCTTAACTCGGATCTTTATCCGACACTACTATAATTATTACTGTTAAATAAACCTTTCCATAAGTTTTTTTTCACTCATGTGGTCTGAAGCGATGCAAATGTGTTGGAACAAAAGAAATTTTCTACAAGAGAAAAGAGTTCAATCCCACAGGACTTTTTCTGTACACCAACGTTTCACTGTTTTGTACATCAATATAATTTGGAAGAAGGAGAATTCTACCACCAGAAAGCTTAGAAAAATTCCATGCTCCAGCACAGTCAAGATAATGTCATGAGAAAAGGATCTATGACACATCTAGAAAAAGCATTCTGTTAACCATGTTACCTTTCTTGTTTGAATCCTGTGGTGCTATTTGATGAGTATGAGGGGTGCAAATTTTGCCTTTGATGGTCAGTTGGACGACTAACGTCTGAAAAAAAGGTAATAATGAAGCTTTTTTAACCGTTGCAACTAGTTATAACTGAAGGTTAAGGACTGGGGGCAACAATGATCAAAGGTCAATTTTACTCCAGTGCTGAGGTTTGTGTAAGTTTCCCAAGATACATTTGTGTAGATGGTGAAAACAGACATGGTTAGATCATGAGTGATAAAAGGTGCAAATGTGCATGATCAGATTGCATTCTGTGAATTTCATTCATTCTTTACAGAAGTCCAAAGGAAGCTGGCTACATACAGCTATTTCGAGAAAGGTTGTCAGTAAAAATGTGCACGCGACAATCCCAAAAGGTAATATGGGATATGATCAATACGCTGTTCTTGACAATGTAGCTGTCAAACATAGGTTTGTTGCTTTCCTTTAGCACTCCCAAACATATGTCCATGGCCTCTCATGCCATTCTTTCACATTTCTTTGAAGAACAGTGAATTCAAAACAACCCACAATGCCATTTGGGCTTGTCGCGTGCACTTTTTCCGACAACCTTTCTCGAAATAGCTGTATATGTTGCACACGCATAATAGCAACCTGGAGATTAGGAATACGGGCTCCTCTTGTTGCCTGCTTTGATAACTTTGAATTTTGGAGGCATAAGTTACATGTAGCATCCAAACCTGATAAATCAAGTTCTTCATCAGAGCGTGGATCTTGTATCTCAGTTAACAAGTGTTCATCTGCATATCTCCTGAAATAAATGTGCATGTCACATAGAATGTTAATATAATAATCAATAATTCATAAAGAAAATACAATGCGAATTAGTAATAATTACAGAATGGAATGGTGTCCAATTCAGTCTGTAATCATAGTACAATTAATTATACACCGATTGCTTTAAGAAAATCAAACGGCTCAGAGCATGCACGTAGCAAAAGTCCAACTTGTTTCATCACGAGTATGATTGCAGACTGAATTGGACGAAGTTCTGTTACTAACATTAATCACAACTAAAACAAAATTTGTAATATTTATTGAAGGTTTTTGAAAACTAAACCCCAAGATATTCCAAGGCATTTAATTGGCTAGAAGTGAAAAATACCATTGAGGTGCACGTGCCGTGGTGTTTACTGTCTAATAACTCAGGCATGACACATACTGTCCTAATACATGTATGCTGAAATCAGGACAGCTGATGCAATGTAGTTAGCCAAAATTCAGATTAGAGAATTTTGTTACAGTTGTCAAGGCTCAATTAAACAAGAAAAAAGAGAAGGCCTGCAAAAAATAGTCTGACCAGGTCTCCATTCTAGTCAAGAGACAAACAAGAAAAGTTGTGGTACATACATACATCATGTTGACAGTCAGAATATTTTATCCAACCACAAAAAGGAATTTATTTGACAGTCAGTTTTTGGTCAGGTGATATCTAGTGGCCAACTTCTATTTGCAGCTCTGAAGAAAATTTTGGGTGCTTGAGGGCATGCACAGGGCTTGAAAGAAAGTCCTGTCCAGATGGGAGGAAGGGGTCAGGGCACAGCTGTGCCATGTGAAAAGACATGCTTTTCTATCTAATCGGTTGCTGTCTTCTTAACATTTTTCTTCTACAATTTTACTCTTTCTTCTAGAGAATCCTGATATCAGCCAAAACTCAACATGCTGACCAAGACTCAGCTGGTATGTTGACCAATCCTCCATTGATAGGCAGCCCACATATCGGTCACCCGGGTCCAAGAGGTTTTTCTTGAAAGTTTTCTCCATGTGTGGTGAAGAGTGATGTTACAATATTATTATTAACACTTGACACACCTCATGCACATAATTTATGGGAATGGTTCCCTCCAAAGAAAGTCCAGGCAAAAGAACCATTGAGATCAAAATTACTCAGAAAGACTATTACAGGATTTGTAGAATCAAGTGAGGAAAAGGAGAGCTTTGCACCATGGCCACTTAAGATACATAAGTGAAAGACTCTTCGATGGTAGCCAGCAACTGAAATATCATTGACTTCATATGGCTGGTTGGCTGTACAGAGAACACAACCTTGCCACAAGACTGCAAGCAAGGCTATACTTTGAATGCATGCTGAGACTTTGAACCTCTGGAAATCACTCCTCAAGTAGCAAAGCCAACATTCCGTCTAAGATTCCTTTGGGAACAGAATCCAGAAACACAAGCAAATCTTGAATTTGTATGTAAAACATACATTTTGTGCAATTCCCTCTGCACCATTTTGCAAACAATTTCTCTTGCTTGTAGAGAGAGGCAAAAATGACCTTAAGAACTGCAATGAGATATCCTCACTGTCCCCCCAGCAATTCTAATTATGACCCAATCAAATTTATTTGCATGTTTGTAAGAATATCAACCAATCCATGCCCTGCTGTGTGCATGAAAGTGAGTTTCAAGTCGAAGGTAATAAAAGTTTTTCTCTTCTTTAGCCTGCGTCAAATATCTGCATCAGATAAAGTCAACGTGTAATGCTGACTGGCAGAAATGACATTAGTAATAACGTCATTAACCTTGGCACGTGCTTTCGCATGCTCATTCTTTTTCACACTGAGAAAATTTTCCAGAAATTTCTTTGGGACAGGGTACATATTGGCTGACACTTAGTCAGTTCCATTGACAGTTGGCAGTCTCCAAACCCCACAACTGTTCGATACCATGAACTGTTGTGGGCATATAAGTTAACAGCAGTAACGCTGGACTGTTGGTAGTATATTGCGTATTCTTAAGTAAAGTTACTACTGAATACTCAATAGTCTGATTAATTAGTCATATTAAATTTAAAAAACTTAATTTCTTATAAAATTATACATTATCACCAATGTAAGATTTAAGCAATTTGGGTATAAGACAAGTATCAAAGCCTTAAATTTTCCTGATTTTTTTCCTAAGGCTTGACATTAATACATAATTATTTTAATATAAACAATAGGATGTGATAAAAGGCCTTTCAAAAATTCTTTTCAACACAACGTATAGACCCAGGAGATTAAAGATTCGCCCAAACACATACGGTAATAATACGCAACAGAATAAAACACCTATTTAGCGTTTAAAATGATTGTTATACCTTTGATTACGTATTTAGGATTCAATTGCAAGTGAACAATGCCGTACACAGCCTATGTAAGATCAACCTGTACTATTAAAAATCAACACCAATTTATAGGGATTCTCACCATCTGCTTTTCGGAGCGAACCGTGTAAAGCGATCGTAACCTCGCTTTTGCCTAAAACTAAAAAGACCTCCATCTTCGGTTCCAAAACATTGGCCCATCATGAATGATCACAAAGAGGTGTATATCTGATGATGTCAAACATCACAATCAGGAAGAAAAACAGTTCTAAATTTTGCGATGACTCCTCAGAAATTTTACGCGAGTGCAATATTCCCGCTTTGTTTGTTCAGAGACCGTCCCGAGTGGGGAAGTGACGGAAATATTTGCCCGCACGTGAAGGGAAAATATAGACAATGGCAATTTAAAAAATTAGCCCAAGCTTTTTACCCTGATGCTAACCTTTTAACTTGAATTCATGTAAGTCATCAACTACAGTTTTCATTTTCGCTAAAGGCCTAGAGTACATTCTCCTTGTGCACGACAACCCTTCCCCAGCGGAGTTCCCTAACCTTTCCCTACCCTACCACAGTTGATTTAAAAATCCTTGGTAACCGCTCCTTCATCTTTCCAACATGGCGGCTCGTATGTTTTGCAAATCATCGCGATGTACGTCAAATCTTTGTCGCTATTCAAGGGAATCTAATGGATTGAGAGGTGTGCTACTGTACTTTGATATTTTGTAGACTTTATAGCTGTCTTAAAATTCTTGCACGGTTTCATACTTCCTTTCGAGGCCGGATTTTTATTCCTCTTGCCACTGTCTTGCTCACCGCTTTGTCTAGTCATTTAATTGGTAACCCAAACCTGAAAATAATACTCCATTTAATAGGGGGTGTGGGGGGCGGGGCGAAAGATTTTACTAGAAGCAATTCGTTAATAACCGTACACTGCTTTGTATAATAATAATATTGTGAATCTGCAGTATTGCATGAAATTCAATGGCAGATCCAGGGATTATTAAATTTTTTATTTGAGGGGTCCAAAGTTGTACCTTCTTGGATGAGGTCTGGAAAGAACCACGCAAGTTACAGAGTCCTGTGGTTTAGTGCAATTTTAAATTTACCACTTGTGCTCAATTTTGTAAACATTTTACAGGGCATCATTTTCAGTGCTCCCCACTGGTATAATGTTACATGTATGTGTACACATGTAAATTAACCTACGTTTCTTCTTACATTTACATGAGAAAACAATTTCAGCTTCGAAGCAGATAACCATTAAGTCACTAAACAATTTATTTATCTGGTCTGTTGGGTGTATTTAGAGGGAAAGGGGGGTCTGAAAATCCCCTGAATCTGCCACACATCAAGCTTTCATTTTACTATCATCAGGTGCTGTTCCACTCCGCAACATCTCGACATCTCAGCTTTGTCTCAAGAAGACACCCCATACAGTTGGTGTTCCTGCTTGGGCTAAGGCAGCAGGAAGGCGGAAAAAGGTTTTGGCTAGAATGGAGAAACCTAAATCAGAAAAACAGATCCATGCAGAGTTCAACTTGGCAAATGATCCCACAGAACTCAGCTTGTACACTACAACAAGGCGTGGTCCATTACCAGGGTATAAAGAAGAGGACAGCCAAATAGACAAGTAAGTTAGAGGGATTTGTCTCTTTTTTTTTAATGTATTGATTGTTGCTGAAAGAGCAAATGATGATCTTTGTTAGAAAAACGTTAAAAACGCTGGTCTGATCGGCGCAAAACCGATCGATATCTGACAAAATTTTCCCTCAAAAATAACCACAAAATCGACCTTTTTAACCGATTGATTTTCGGCGAAGTTTGCCCTAAACATTCCCGCGAATTTGCCCCTAAAAATCCTGCGAAAATTGACTTTTTTCCGCTACCTATCAGAAGCCCAGCATAGTATGGCGCGATCCATCAGATTTGAAAATATCATGAAGTCGGTATAAATTTGGGGGTAAACTGGCTTGGTTTATGCATTTTGACACATTTTTCATGATGAAAGCAAAGCAAGATAAGATGAAATGTTTGTTTTAATTTTACTCTTCTAAACTCTGGTCGCCACTTTGGCGACTAAACCAGAATTTTTAGTCACCAAGGAGAAAAATTATGTTAGTCGCATTGGCGACCGTATCAGTCGCAATTTCAAGCCCTGATCAACAACTTGACGAATCACACACAAAGATTAACCTTAGCCTTCCCATGCCTACATGTACAGTGTATGCTTAACATTATTGGAAAAATACCTGTAAGACACCTTGCAATTCCAATGCAATGCCAATGCAATTCTCATAATCACATAGACAGGAAAAAGACTTGATACTCCTACTTCATTGTCTCTCTAACATTAAAATTGAGCACTAGCAACATACTCTGTACTAAAGGGATTAATGGCCTGGTGGACCAGCATCCTGTCAAGATCCCAGTTGTTCAAAATGTGGATAGTGCCATATACTGGATAAAAATTACTATCCAGTGAATAAAGCAATTAGATTACTTAATACTTATCCTCTGGATAGCAGGGTTTTCATTTGAGGCCGGAGGCCGGACGTTTCGTCCGGTCGGTGGCCATTCCATGTCCGGTACTTTGAGATCAATATTGGCGATTTTTTTTTACTACTGTATTATATATTTTTCTTACTAAGGCATCTCATGAGCATACTGACTAGAGGATAACAGAATAGTCAATTACATTCTTCAAAACGGCCATATAACTCTTTTTTCTTTGCTTATTGAGCGGCGGGATATTTTATTGGTTTCCCCTCTTCATTTTAGTGAGCGCCAGCATTGCCTAGGAAACTGTTTCCTTGGTTCCAGAAACGCTGGAAATGGCGTTTCTGAGTATTCTATTTTAAAAATTTCCTGGGGGAGCATGCCCCCAGACCCCGCTAGGTGCTTTCGCCTTCGGCGCTCGCAAGGCGCCTTACGGCGCCAAGAAAACATTCACGTCCGGTGCTTTCAGAAGTATGTCCGCTACTTTACAAAACAGTTGAAAACCCTGGGATAGTGATTTATTCAGCAGTGGATATACATGTAAAGCATCATCCAACTTTTGAACAACTGTGGCCTGAAGCAGAAGTAGGAGGAAGGATTAGCGCAGTTGGTTAGTGCACGGCCTTCTTTGCAGGAGGTTCTGAGTTCATTTGACAGGCGTAACCCCCACTCCTTCTTTCAACTCCTCTCCTTTCCCTGAAGCTTTAAGTAACTTTAAATACTCATAAAACAGAGCACTGATGGAGAGAGGGGAGTAAAATGAGTGTACTGTCGGCCTCAGGTTTGTTAGTGAAATGACAATTTCCAGCTACCAATGTAAAATAAGTAAGGACTCTTTAGCTTTACCTTTGTACTCCTAGATGCTTCAATTAGTATTAAGTACTGATACGGTCACGGTGATAAGCTCCAATCATGTGGGCATATTTTGCTTCTTGGGCAATTTCAGTACATTTAACTTGAAAATGAAAGATTTGATGCTTAAGCAATAATAGTATACTCATCCTTTATGCTAAGGATTTTGTCAATGTGTTATGTTATTATGTTACATATGTATTTTTTATTCATGCAGACCAAAGATAACCATGTCAGCAGATAAAACCATGTTTGTTTGTTATCATCCTGCCAAACCTTTTCCTCTGCAATTTTCTAAGGTACAGGTGGACATAGATCCATTTATTGATTGACTATAAGAAAGAGCATCCAAAGGGAATTTTTTGTAACATCACTCTCCTGTAATCTTTGAGGTATCCATAGACCAAAAATACATTGTAAAAAACCAACGGCTTTAATTTCCAGACAGGTGGAGAGCGAGGAGGGAGTTGGTGGAGGTAGGGATGGGAATCAAGTAATGTAGTTATTGATAAACCCCCTCCCCTCCCCTCCCCCCAGGAAAAATTTTATAGGCAAGGCATGACTGTTTTCAAGGATAACACAAACAAGTTAATACCTCTGTACCTCTGTACCTCTGTACAGTACCTCTGTAAGTCATTAATAAAAATGCCTTATCTTGAATCAGGAATGCAAGTCTCGTATCATTGTAAATAACTGATGATTAGCTGAAAAATAATTACATTCTCTTCTTTCTTGAAATAGCACATGTATACAAGTTAATATTAGTTTCCACCACCCCTCTTTGACATTAAAGTACTCTATGATCATCTTGATCAAGGGATGCAAGCCTCATACCAGTGTTAATCAATGAAACATTACTAAGGCCTTCTTAGGCATTGAATTTCAAAATGAGTCGTTTTGCGTACTAAAGAGGAGGCCAAGTCGCAGGCATGATGTTACTTTTGTACAATGTATTTGCAATTTTCCCCTGTACTGTCGCAGTTTTAATTCATCTTTATGTCCTTTTTCACCATTTTTCATCTGTCTTAATATCTTGCTGTTTCAAGACCTCCTCGCTTGTCAGAAATTTACTCTAACAGGGCCTTGTTAATGTGTTTCTTCTTTTGTTCATAGGAAGTGGATACAAGGCACTGGTGGCAAAAGGATGGAGATCATGTCAACAGATACAGGGACAGTCTGACTGATGAGGAGGTACATAAGAGATTATTTCTCATCCAGAGCCGAGTTGTTCGAGGGCTGGTTAGCACTTAATTTTAACCCGGGTCTCTTTTTCTTTTCATCAAAAGCATTTTCTTGAAAAATTTTCTCTATTCTTATTAGAGTAGCTAATCATCAATAAAATTGTAGACAAAAAGAATTAAACTGAATTTGCTTTTTAAGCTTTCATATCTGAATTCGAGTTTCCTACTAACCCTGGGTTATCTTAACCCTGCTTTGAACAACCCGGCCCAGTCAAAAATATGTGGAGAGACTTTCTTAGTGAGTGGACTGTGTAGGGAACATCAAAACTACAGGTTTTATGCTAGAAATTGGCCAATGAGGGTCAAATGGGCCCCCTTCTGTAATTTTAGGTGGCCCTTTTTCAAGAAAGTGGGTCCCCCAAAGGGTATTTGAACTTATTGGTACAGACTGTTCCATGAGAAAAGGAGTGTTTATCGACACTTTACTGCCATTTTGGAACATTCTGAGCAACTGAAAAAGCCTGGGCTCAAATTACTGCAGAATCCCAGATGTTTTGTCGGGTGAAAAAATGAATTGCTCAAAGTTCAAAGTAAGTTTATAGAGCGGCCGTCAAATCAGTGTTGTTGTCATTGATTTTTTCAAATACTTTATTTAAAAAAAATAGCACTTATCCTTGGGTCTATTTTTTGCCTCCCATTTGACGCGGCAACGTAAATTTTATGCATCATTTTCTTCCAAATTGTGGAAATCCCGCAAGGCCGAGCTCTAAAATAAACCCTGAAAACTAATCAAATAAAGCTGTGAATGGACAACATAAGTAATGCTTTGCTATGCTATGTTTGCAGTGGCAGATCCAGACCTGCAGATAAGGGGGGAGGGCAGTCATCCAGACCCTGAGATAAGTGGGGGGAGGTCTCAATTTTTTTTCGGCTCTTCAGGCCTCAGTTTGATCTAAAAATAAGGGGGGGGGCCTCCCTTGGATCCACCCATGGATTGTTTGTTTGTGGGTTTTTTTCTTAGATTAAGGAAGTGTTTGAGCTACGTAGAGAAGATCCCAAGCTATGGACAGTGAATGCATTGAGTCACATGTTAAAAGTCAAACCATTGGCTGTCATGTAGGTATTTACTGCACAAGGTATATCGTACCCTAAAATGTTGTTATCTACCACCTTTTTGAAAGTGTCTTCTTCCCAAAGATGGTGATATGCTACAGTAACCCTCCCCTTAACCCAGTCGCTCCTGAGTCGCCCGTAACCGCCTGTGCAGATCCACGTTCCTTTTACCGCTTGCGACATCATCAGTTTTACTGGTCAAAGACACCTTTGTCCGCTAGCATGTGCAGAATGAAGAGATCTTTCAAACCATACCAGAATGAGCTCAATTCAGTCAAGGACACCGGAGAAAAGGCCAAAAAAAACATGTAACATTGACCTGAAAATTGCCATGTCGAAGAAAATCTTGTTCCACTGCCCGCCTACCTTTCCTTTCATCTCACTCTAAGATCCTAAAAGCTTTCCTTTAAACTTTTCCCACCAAAATAAAGCCTACTCAATTCCCAGCGAAAAAATTGAGGCAAGAAAAACGAAAGAAGAGGAAGGAGAGAAAGCGAAACGTAGAAGTTAAGACTGCTGTGTCACTTTTAAACCCAAAAACTATTTCAAAACAGGTCTACAGTGTACAGCTTTACATAATCAATCACATGTGTAACTCCTGCCTTCTTACTTAGGCTAGCTGCTCCCCTCTCAGATGAACAGAAGTTTGAAGTGGAAGTTGAGCAGAAGCTTTTGAATGAGTGGACTGATATAAAAAGAAAAACATACAGAGCAAACCAGGAACTGGTAAGAGAAGCTGAAATTGATCGCTTTAGTGTTTCTATTCAACCTTTTCACTGCCAGTTTGTATGATGGAGTTTTGACCATACAAATAATTCCTCTTCAACAGTACTTTCACATAGTACTGTTTATTTATTATGTAGTTCTAACCTTTGAGTCCGCGGAGAAATCTTATGGTATGACCATTCAAATAACATATAGATTTAGCCAGGGCTAAAAGTCAAGCTCTCGATAATATTTATAGTTTGTTCAAACAAAATATAAAATCGTGTAATGCTAGGCGGCGAAGGCAACGCCAGAGAACGGTGAAAAACAAAAATAGGTCTAATTAGCAACTTTGCACGTGCATACACTTTTTTTGTACATTTCTTTGCCGTTGTTTTGCACGACTACAGCGCGGAACTTCCAGAAACTTTTTTATGGAGGAAATGTCTTGCGTGTTCTCGTTTACATTTTTTTTTACTGCCGCTTATTTTCTCCTTGCATTGGTGGCCGCTAGCATTTCTCATTTTGTCACCGCCGCTACAAAATTTTCATATTGTTCTTCCAACAAAATATGTCTCCTTTGTTTTTTATCTCTCGCTCTAAATCTTTGTCGCGCTTTTTCTCGTTGAGTTTCGCTGGCGTGCCGCCTACTCTCTCTTTTTCTCTGTCTTTCTGTTGCTCTATATTCCAAATTTGTGGGCATGACAATTTATCTAAGCTTAATACTTTAGACAGCACGGATACAGAAACAATTTCCGCTTTACGTTTTCGTGTTTATTGACTCTTTAGCTGCCTCTGTGTTTAACAAGACGCGGGTGGCTATGCGATTTCCCGCCAAAATAACCTCGAGTTGCATTCGGGTTGCCATACCTGTTGGTTGAGTTATTTTACATTGGTATGCCTGTGATGCGGACGGACGGTCTCTCGGGCGGTTGATGTACGGTCACGTGATTACCACATTTTCTTTCCCATGGTTTTGCGCGTGAGAGCTCCGCTGTAACCTCCTTGATTGAGCTTCACAAATTTTGACTAAGCAAGGAGCTATGGGGCAGGGGTAATAGTGGTGATAGAAGCGTGGAGAGATTTCCTAAACCAAGAAAACAAATCTTAAAACAACAGCAACTTTCTCAAAACAAGAAATCATCTAAGAGAAAAAATCTCAGTTTAAGTTTCTTTAGAGTTTTCATTGAATTGCGGCAAAAAAGCAGTATAAAGAATTATTGAGTTACTCTTTATTGAGAAGTTGACGTGTTTTTTTTTTCTTATGTTTCTAGGAAAGACTGCGATATTATCAGAAAACTCGCGGCATCAGTTCTACTCCCAAGACTAACAGAGATGCGAACAACGGCAGAGACCCCCAGAAGACACCATCAGCAAGAAGTGGGCTTCATGAGAACAGCACGTGATAAACCAACTGTGGACTCATGCTTGTCAATCAAATACTCAGGTGATCACGTGTGACGCCTGACAGTAAACAAGCAATAGGAAACCGCGGGAAAATGGCGATTGAATCAACTTCGTTTTAACTCTTTCTCCCGTTTGCTGGGAAACGAACAAACTCTGCTTTCAGAGAAGTAAACAACGGGTTTGAAAAGACAGAATCAACAAATACCTGGTAAAAGGTCAATAGTGTAAGCATGTTTTGGATGGCTCTGTTAAACCGCTAGTCAGTGTGATATAAAAGCCTGTGGAAGGATGTGAGTTATGCTCATTTTTGAGCAGTTACAGACAACTTCGTCAGCAGATGGTTGCTTTGGGCGCCTCTGCTTTGGGTTTGAAACAGTTGTTAAAACATTCAAGCATCCAGTGAATTATTTTAATAAATGGAAACTATCACATAAAGCGACGACTCTCGAAAAAAAACGTTAATTGCCGAAATTCAGCGGTCAAAGGAGAAGGAAATTCCATAAATTAAGAAAAATTCTTTAAATCGTATCCCCGTGACGGGGGTGGCACTCCCTTATTTCTCCTAAAATAAGTCCCACCTCCCCACCCCCGTTGGATCAGTACCCAGTTGCATCACGTAACACCTTGCCTCTGCGGCTCATTTAAGTCAAACTCTTCAAAGTTTTTATGTAAATGACAGACTCTAGTAATTATTAACTAGAAATACGTGTATCGCAGAACCTCGAGATTCTCGGGGGAGGGTGGTAAGGTTATTAAGTAATGATCCGGGTAAGGTGGATAGCAATTTCTTTTGTTATGCGGCAACGGTGCTTTCCCCACATAGGAATATTCTCATTTTTACACAGAGAATGCATAAACCTACATGAAGGCCGTTTACGCAATAAAATGCATTTATACTCCACTTTGAAAGGGTGTTTTTTTGGGTTAAAAGATTTTGACCAATCACAAGAGTTGAAAACAATAGCCAAGAATAGTTTACAATTTTACATGTTCCCCACATAGGATTTCTTTGTTATTCAAAGTGAGACCAGATTTTGCTATATGGAAGATGGTTGGAAAGTAAGGATGAATATATGTACCGCTTTATGAAGTTTTGTTAACTTTTGCTGTTTAAGCCAATCAGAAGTAAGTACAGACAATAGAAAAGTTAGCACCTTTTTTGCATTCCAACATGTTCGTTGCCGTTGTTGCTATCGTTCTTATCTGGACCGTTTCTTAATGATTGGGAAATGTGCCAGAGTAATTTTGGGAAATGTAGGGTAATTTCTTTATAACCGTGGATGAACTCGTTTGCAGCTACTTCAACAAACAAGAGTACAGTATATTATATTCAGTTGCTTTTATACACACCTTTGATCGTACTTTCTCTTCTTCGTGTGCGAATTTAAACCCCTCGAAAGTAAACAAAAAAACCGTCTCGGGGATTTTTGTGGTCGACCCATGCGCGTCACTCCATTACGGCGTCCAAACGTACCTCCCACTCCCAGATATGACGCCCTGCTCCGTAATTAACTACTTCGTGAGAATCCACTGCAGTCTATTGACTTCTGAGGCTTTTATCGCTTTAATTTGTGGTATTTCGCTGAGGTGGCCTGCGTTGTAGCAGGATTGGATAAAAGAATCTCGATATTTATCGGGGGATATAGACTGTTTGCAAAGGGAAGGATGAATAAAGTAGTCATTATTTTTTTTTTAATGAGTTTCTTTTTTCTTAACACTGTCCACGCCCGAGCAAGTGCTGACAGTTCTGCAGTTTAAGTTTTTAAAAGTATTTTTAAAAACGTGTATTATAGTAAATAGACATTACATTGGTATTTGAAGATCAAAAATGACTCTATTAGCTTGGAATTAGTTTGCTTAGCTTTTGCATTTATTTGTTGACCTTGGTACCAGCGTGAGAATCTTGGCCATACATCAATTTCTCTCCCTCCATTTAAAGGAAATTAGTTTTACCTATAGCTTTTATGTAAATGAAATTTCAGTTATAGATTTTGTTATGAAAACGTATCCACCCCTCCTGGTGGGAGCTGGACATGGGTTTCTAGTAAATACAGTCTCTAAAAATTTATTTCAATAAAATTATGTGGTCAAAAGGCTTTTAAACTCTTGGAGTATTTTCCGTTTCACTCTTGAGCAGTTAGCATAGCTGACATATTATTTGTCCGTTTAGCAAAAAACACTTACTTGACTGAAAAAATGAAATGGAGTCTTTCAGCTAATTATAAATAACATCGGAACAAATTGAGGGTAACTTGATATCTTCCCAAGTTTAAATGAAGTTTCGAGAAGTTGAACCTTACATATAAATAAACCTAATAGTCCTACCAAAATGTACTGTTTCCATTGACCGAATTCTCCTAAACATTCTTGTGAAAACTTTTTACAAATAGGTAAAGAGAATCTGGTTGTTGACCGAAAGAATGCCCTTGAAGCAGGTGGAAAAAACGAAGGGTTATGTAGACATTAGGCGGTTGAAAATAACACCGTCTGCAAAATTTATAAGTTTCTTGATGGAGCAATTATTTCGTGAACTGCCATTGGCTAGCAGTTGAGAAAAAATTCTTAAAAAGCTAAAGGGAAAAAGTTTAAACCAGGAGGGTTTAAACCATTTGCGGCCCCGAAACGGATAGTGTTTACGAGTATGGGTACAGCGCCCAACACTGCCGTATCCAAGAGCACCATGATCACAAATTTTCGCGCCTTGCTCAAGACTCACCTGCTTGTCCTTCAATGGTTACTGTATCCTTCACTGATCTGCTGTATTCTCCTCTTCTTGCTGTGTTCAATCTCACCTGAGGGAGTACATGCCCAAATTGAAGGTTTGTGGTGCTATTCATGTCAGTCTTAAAAATAAATAAAAAGTTTTAAAACCAGACTAAAGACGGCAAAGGCAGTACAATACTAAAACATAATGAAAAGTTAAAAAAGCACTTCAAAAATATTTCACTAAATTTGAGGTGTATCTTACATTTAAGACAAAGAATGCTTTTGAAGTAAAACGGTATTCAATAAAGTTTGAGTTCCTGGTTTCTTTGAATTATTCACTTTTGGTTGATGTTATGGCACAAAAAACAGTTCTTGTAAGTTGAAAATTTAAGACAAAGGTTGAAAAAAAACGTGGAAGTGTCTAGTATTCTAAACCTTGCTGCAAAATAGTGACTCAACAGATAGGTACGACAAATTTTTTAGTTTATTCGTTTCCTCTAAATTTTAAAAATTTTTCGTCCCGCAGAATTTAACACCTTGTATCACCGAGATCTTCGCCAAGACATTTTTGTAAAAGACGATCACCATTACTTGAATGTACCCAGAGTTGGAACATACGCCGTGTACGACACCCTGGACTGCACCATTGAATGTCTAAGTAATCCCTCCTGTTTTTCTTTAAACCTGGCCGCGTCAAAAGGAGCAGACGGGAAGCTCTGGTGCGAGTTGCTATCTTCTGAAAAGTACAGCAACCCTGGAGAGTACAAAAGAAACGAAAGTTCGCATCACTTTTCCATTAAGGTATCACTATTATTCCCCCCCCCCCCTCCCTTCCCCTCCCTACTGGTTTAAAAATGATAGACCGTTCCACGCTTTACTACAGACGTTTGTATGGTGGGGTGGGGAAGGGGGGGGCACGAACTTGCCCCAATCCATAAAATTCAACGACTTTGCGGAGCTCAAAAGTTGAAAAAGCCGTGAAAGGCTCTATTGCTGAAGCATAAACTATATCAAATCACGCTTTTTTGCCGTTTGTGTTTTAGGGGCTTTTTTTCGGAATTCTACTGGATCTACATGCGAAAGACTTTTCATGAGATTCAAGATATTGATAGAGCGAGACTGCGTTCTAAAGACACTGGCTAAACAAGTGTACCAATTTTCTCTCTCTAAGGTTTTCTCCCAATAACCCGCCGACATTTTTTTTAAATTATGGCTTTTCCCGTTGTGTCTGAAGGAGGATTCGGTCACTTTAGACCCATTTACAGCAGAACATCTGCCTTTATCAGAATGGGTCTCTATGTTTGCTTGGATAAGTAAAAATGAAAGAGGAGTTGATGAATAGGAAATTTAATACCGCAGGTGTGCGGTGTGGTCGTCATTTCAATTTATCTTCGAGTTGGTTAAAAAGGTAAATAAACCACAGGCGTTCCGTGCAAACAAAAATATCACAGTTAATTAAAAGAGGATTCAATCGAATGAGATGCATCACACCAGCAATAAACTAATTTTTCTCACTTTTCACTTTTCTCGAAATATAAGATTTGTATGGGAGAAAAAAAAATCTTTTTTCTGTGACCCACGAATGGGAAAGGATTGGTAATAAAATCAGGCAACCTTACTTAAGTTGAGTGTTTCCCAGTTCTTCTTTCGATTCAGTTTTATTTAAATCCTTTTCACATTCGTAGGCTGTAGAAACAATCGTTTTTTATCCGATTTTTCTCCGGGTACTCCGACGACGACGACGACGACGACGACGACGACGACGACGACGACCGACGACGACGACGTCGTCGTCGTCGTCGTAGTAGAAGTGGTGTATCGTTAACAATTTATCATACAAGCGACATGAAATGTTTGTCCTTTATAACGTTAAACGGTCTTTTTGTTTTTAGTTCTAATTAATGTCTTTGCTTTGTTTCTTTGTTTTAGACTGCGTGTCACTCTTCGCCTTGCCGTAACGGTGGAACATGTGTACCAAACTACAAATATCACACCTTTGACTGCGGTTGTAAAGACGGTTACGTCGGAGACTTATGCGAAGTATTCGGTAAGTTTCCCATAAAAGGTTGTCAAAGGAGAGACTTGCACTTTACAATAGCAATAATGTAATGACATTTGACCCTGATGTAGATGCATTCGAACGTAACTCCATGTAACAGCGACAAATTGTCGTCCCGTGGGCTATCACCTATCTAGAACACCAAACTTTTCTCAGTTAAATCCTTTTAGTTTGGAACCTTTTGTAAACGAGCACCTCTCATAAGCGAGTACGACAATTATTTCGGTTGACGTTTTGTAATTTTTCATTGTTTTTAACTTCTAATAAGCAACCATGCACTTGGCGTCAAGGTCCGATCTCTTTGTTCGCTGCATGTACCATTTGTACTAAGCTACTCAAAGTACACGAAACCCTTTTAGCAACAACATGGAACTACCACTGAGTCGTATGCAATAAATCCCCTCCAAAAAGCAGATGAGTTCTGACCTTTTCCAAGAAAACATGTTCTCTTGCCTCTTCCCAGTAGAGTCCCCTGCGGTTTGATTCTTGTAAGCGACCGCCTGCCATAAGCAACCACAGAATCTTCCCTGGCATTTTGGGTGTTCGCTTACAGAACATTTGATTTGGATTTATTTCTAAAGCCGCATTTATAAAATCCTGAAGGTGTAAAAGTGGCTTAGCATGCAGTCAAATAGTAAAAACATTACAGTAAAAATCTATAAAATATCTCAATCAGTCATTTCGACACCTAGAAGTAAGCCCAAGAGTAAACGTGAACTATTGTAGTGACTTTAAATCGAGTTGATATCCTTTTTCCTTTAGCTCCGAAATCATGCAAGCAAGTGTATGATCATTATACAGACAAGTGAGTGAAATTGTCATTTATTTTTTTTAATTTTTTTCTGCCATTTTGGCATGAATTGGCAGTGCCGGATCCAGACCTTGAGATAGGGCGAGGGGGGGCGGTTATCCAAACCCTTACATAAGGAGGGGGGAGCGGTCTCCAAAAAAATTTTTTTTTGGCCCTTTGGGGCCTCAGTT
>NC_133213.1:5640569-5695569 GCF_958299795.1 Porites lutea
GACTAGATTCAACTGAAGCTCTTGAGAAACGTATCCTCATATCTCCGCTGAGGTTGAATTTCCACACCACTGTTTGTTGCTAGCGGCCCATGCTTTAGCTTCACGGATCTCGAGGTCTTGTTTTGTTTGATCTATCCAAGAGCCTACGTACTTGTCTCAGCTTTTTGAATTGCCTAGATCCGTCTAGGGTACAGAAAGGTCGCCCCGACGTCGATCGGACGCTACATGGCACGTATTCGATCTTGCTGCTGTTTATGTGAAGACCAACGTCTGTGGCAGCAGTTTCAACTCGCTCTAGCAATGATTGGGCTTTATCCACACTGTAAATCAGAAAGATCTGTTTTAGCCCTAAAAATGAGGCCGTTTCGGTGAGTAAAATACATTCCTATTTTTGAGTCTAATTTGGCTCCCCTAAATCAGGGCCAATACAGTCCAATTAGCCAGAGCTGATTTGGTCTCAAGGGCTGAAATGGGCCTCAGCGTGGGCCGTAGTAGCCTTTTGATTGACCTTTTTTGGCTTAAATTGTGCTCAAATGGCTTCAGGAGGGGCTGAAACAGACTTTAGCCTGCGGGGCTGAAACAGATCTTTTAAATTTTTAGTGCAAGTTATCTGAAATCAATACAATATCGTAGGCCAAGTCAGTGAAAATTGGATTCCTTTCTTCTGATTAACCAAAAAACGTGCTAGCCAATCCACAGCAGGAAAATTATCTGGAACTGGTTTGGCCAGTGAGTAAGTGCTGAGGGCTTTCTCGTTTATCTCGGAAACTTTGCCTTCAATGATTTCACACGTGAACTGTCCATCCAATTCGCTGCTCCTGATCGGTCCTGGGTCTACAAGGATGCCGCCGAATAAAAAATTCGACGAAAGAGGGCGTACAGCTCAGGCCGGCTAAAGGCATGACTACCTAATTAAATATGCATATTTTAGTAAATACTATTTAGAACGGTTTGCTTCCATCGGTGCTCCTGAAAAGTGAACTACGAATGTGGCTCAACGAAAAAAACACGCCGGTGAAACGTGATTTCAAATAACACGTGACATCGCTTAGTCAATGACGTCACAAAACACGTTTTCCCAAACGGGGAAGGGTTGCAAACCTTAATCTTAGGAATTTTCACTACCAAAATATTACATAAACAGTGTAAATCGTAAACTCGCCTTGTATGATTGGAAATGTTATTTATCCTATTAGCTATTTAACTAATTAATAAGTCACGTGACCTTTTATTTACCGATTCCTATATAACGTAAACACACATACAAGGCGAATTTACAAGAATTTTTTTAATAGCCTCTGAAATGTACCTAAAAGAACTTGTTGCTCTTTCATTATCCTTTCCCCATTTTAGAGAAAATATTTTGACCGTTAATTCTCAATTATCAGTCACGTGAGAAAATTTGTCATAAGCTTCTAAAATGCACTCATATTGCTAAGGCCATTAAGCTACATTTGTAGTTCAATTTGCATATGTGTTGCTTGCTTTTAAGACAATTTTTAATATATTTAGATATTTTTATTAACCTTCAAAGTAATAAGAAAACAGGAAGTTTTGTTTCAATTAACTTCAACTTAATCACTGACAAACTTTTCCAGCTATCTTCCCCATCTTTGAGAGTCATTGAAGCCTTTTCTAGTCTGTAGTGGTACCACTATATTGTCATTTTGCATCCCAACGAGTGAAATGCGGAAAGACGACGAAACTGTACGTCACCATAGTTTATGCCCTCTATGCTGTCGGTTGAATTAAAAATATTGAGTGACATGGCATGTTGCTTAATAGTTGAGTCTTAAGACAGTTGAATCAAATATTTTTCAAGAAGTCAGCATTTTCATTTTTTCCACGTCAGTCTTCGACCCGACCAACTTATTTGTATTTGTTATTATGTTTTTCTCAATTTCAAAGCAATTAGAAAAACGGGGGGTCTTTTTTTCAGAGTTTAACTTCAATTTAAACTCGAAAAACACAAACGCAAACGCAAACTTGTTCAACCTTTTTTTGCAGAGGGACCGCTTTATCGCACCCGCAAATAGTGATAGATATAAAAGAGAGCATTTTTAACTTTTGTATTTCTTTAATGTTACCCAATGTAGTTTCAATGAACGTGGCGCGGCTTAGTTGTTATCAACTAAAAAAAAACTAATATTGGAAGTTAATGACTTCTATTGATTGGTGTTGAAGCCTGTGGCTTCCTTTCTAGGTGGTTTACAATAACTTCTTTTCTGTACTCTTGACAGTGGTAAAATCTTTGATATTTTTTACTGAATTGCAATCTAACGTGACAAAATTTTGGAAGCGAATAGATTTTAAATATCCAACTCGTTAATTTTACTTGCCAAATGGTTACCTAACCTTAGCTCTTGTGGATCGCTGGGCACTTTGAAGGTATCTAAGTGGCAAAACGATTGTCTCAAGGCTCTTTGAAACATAGGTTTTCCTATACTTCAAGTTATTTTGAAAGCAGGAGGCATTATTCTAAAATTAAACCCCAACCATTTTTTTGCCGGCTGTCCCTTCAATTGTTACACCCTACCGAGCTAATTGTCGACAGATCATGCGCATTTCTGTCTTCCTGTGGATGTCCTTCTTGTTTTTCAAACAATTTTTAAAATTTGTATATAGGTCTTCCTAAACTTCAAAACAATTAGGAAGGAGGAAGTTTTGTTTAACAAATTAAACTTCATCTTAATAACAGGCAAACTTGCCCAACCATTTTCCCCTCCTCTCACAGTTAATATTAGACAAAAGAAAATGTTTTTTTGTAGTTGTGAAAGTTTTTGATGTAAATGACAGACGCTAGTAATTATTAACTAGAAATACGTGTATCGCAGAAGCTCGAGATTCTCGGGGGAGGGTGGTAAGGTTATTAATGATTGGGAAATGTGCCAGAGTAATTTTGGGAAATGCAGGGTAATTTCTTTACCGTAAATGAACTCGTTTGCAGCTACTTCAACAGACAAGAATACAGTATATTTTATTCAGCTGCTTTTGTACACACCTTTGATCGTGCTTTAATTCTCTTCTTCGCGTACGAATTTAAACGCCGCGAAAATAAACCGAAAACCGTTGCAGGGTTGTTTGTGCTTAATTGTAGATTTTGTAACGAAAAATTGTCCACCCCTTCTGGTGGCAGCTGGACATGGGTTTCTAGCAAATACAGTCTCTAAAAATTTATTCCAATAAAGTTATGTGGTCAAAAGGCTTTTAAACTCTTGGAGTATTTTCCATCTCACTCTTGAGCACTTAGCATAACTGACATATTTGTCCGTTTATCAAAAAACACTTACTTGACTGAAAAATTGGAATGGACTCTTTCAACTAAATAACATCGGAACAAATCGAGGGTAACTTAACATCTTCCCAAGTTTAAATGAAGTTTCGAGAAGTTGAACCGTACATAGGAACGATCCAATATAGTCCTACAAAAATGCACTGTCTCCATTGACCGAATTCTCATAAATATTCTTGTGAAAACTTTTAGAAATAGGTAAAGAGAATTTAGTCGTTGACCGAAAGAATGCCTCTTGAAGCAGGTGAAAAAAACGAAGGCTTGTGCAGACATTAGGGGTTGAAAATAATACCCTCTGCAAAATTTATAAGTTTCTTGATGGAGCAATTATTTGGTGAAATGTCATTGGCTAACAGTTGGGGAAAAATTCTTAAAAAACTAAAGGGAAAAATTTTAAATTATTTGCTTCCCCGAAACGGATAGTATTTACGAGTATGGGTACAGCGCGCAACACTGTATCCAAGAGCACCATGGTCACAAATTTTCGCGCCTTGCTCAAGACTCACCTACATATTCTTCAATGGTTACTGTATCCGTCATTTGTCTGCTGTTGTCTCCTCTTCTTCTTGTGTTTAATCATCCCACCTGAGGGAGTATTTGCCCAACTTGAAGGTTTGTGGTGCTATTCGAATCAGTCTTAAAATAAATAAAACGTTTTAAAACCAGACTAAAGACGGCTAAGGCAGTAAAATGCTAAAACATGATGAAAAGCTAACAGAGCACTAAAAAAGACTTCACTAAATTTGAAGTGTATCTTACATTTAAGGCAAAGAATGCCTTTGAAGTAAAATGGTACTCCATAAGGTTTGAGTTTCTGGTTACTTTGAATTATTCGCCTTTGGTTGATGTTATAGCACAAAAACAGTTCTTGCACGTTGAAAATTTGAGCCTAGCGGTTTTTCTTAAACTGTCGTTTCTGATCTAAATCTAAATCTGATCTCTAATTTTTTCATTCTATATATTTTACTTACACCGCTTTTATAATATATAGTTTTTGTCGATTTTCCTTGAACTGACAATTTCAGAATTTTGAATTAATGACCAGGCTCCCGCGGCTTTTCAACTTTTGACGCGAGCCAGTAAGTGAAAATTCATCAACACGGCTGGAAATCAATGTTGCCGAGAAACTCGGTCTGAGTTTGGGAGTAATAAATTGAAAAGTGAAGAAAGTTTTCCTCCGTAAATTCGCAAATAACTTTGCACACTTTAGAATGGTGGAGCTGGTGGCGCTTCGGATTACAATATGGACTGACTCTTCCCTCGTTCCCGACGTATCACTTTCAAATGTGCCGGTTTTACTAATTTTAAGGCGCTCTTCCCACTGTTTTAGATGAATACCGCGGTAAACTGCGTCTTAGAAGTCCTAAGATTATACATCTTCGTAAGGGGTTTTACGAGGGCTGATAAACGGAGGGGGCTTTTAACCGGAATACAAAAAGTTCTTTGAAACAAGCTACAGCAGTGCTGATGAATAAAAAAACGTTTTACGTTTACTGGTCTTTAATTGAGCTTCAAAACGTCTGAGCTAGAGAAGGGCTTATAATCTTGGGTCTTAGAAGTGGTGGGGGGGGGGTGGGGGGTGTAGATATAAGTGGCAGTCTACGGTACTCACTAGCTGGTCCTTAACAAAGGTTTTGAAAAAATACGAGGAAGTTTTTAGTATTCTAAACCTTGTTGCAACAATGACTCAACAGATAGGTACGACAAATTATTCAGTTTATTCGTTTCCTCTAAGTTTTAAAAATTTTTTGTCCCGCAGAATTTAACACCTTGTATCACCGAGATCTTCGCCAAGACATTTTTGTAAAAGACGATCACCATTACTTGAACGTACCCAGAGTCGGAACATACGCCGTGTACGACACCCTGGACTGTACCATTGAATGTCTAAGTAATCCCTCCTGTTTTTCTTTAAACCTGGCCGCGTCAAAAGGAGCAGACGGGAAGCTCTGGTGCGAGTTGCTATCTTCTGAAAAGTACAGCAACCCTGGAGAGTACAAAAGAAACCAGAGCTCGCATCACTTTTTCATTAAGGTATCACTATTATTCCCCCCCCCCCCCCCCCCCCCCCCTTCCCTACTGGTTTAAAAATGATAGACCGTTCCACCGTTTTACTACAGACGTTTGTATGGTGGGGGCACGAACCTGCCCCAATCCCTTACATTCCGCGACTTTGCGGAGCTCAAAAGTTGAAAAAGCCGTAAAGGGACTATTGCTGAAGCGTAAGCTATATCAAATCACGCTTTTTTGCCTTTTGGGTTTTAGGAGCTTTTTTTTTCTACATGCTAAAGACTTTTCATGAGATTCAAGATATTAATAGAGCGAGACTGCGTTCTAATTAAAGACACTAGCTAAACAACTGCACCAATTTTCTCTGTCTAAGATTTTCTCCCAATAACCCGGCGACATTTTTTTAACTTTTGGCTTTTCCCATTGTGTCTGAAGGAGGATTTGGTCACGTTAGACCGATTTACAGCAGCACATCTGCCTTTGTCAGCGTGGGTCTCAGTATGTTTGTATGGATAGGTAAAAACGAGAGAGGAGTTATAAATAGGAAATTTGGTACTGCAGGTGTGTGTGTGGTCGTCATTTTTAATTTATCTTCAAGTTGGTTAAAGTGGTGAACACACATTCTGTGCGAACAAAATATCACTTTAAGGTGTTTCGATACAGTTTTTCAGAGGCCATACCGATATTCTTCGATCGTCTTAAAAGTGTTTTTTTCCTTGTCCGACCGCTAAAATAATTTTCACCAGTAATTGGCTATGGATTGAGATTTGCGAAAATGTAGTTTTAAGTAAAATCGATATTACTATGACAACAATAAACAAAAGACTTTGAAATTGATAAAAGCCGAATTTTGTGTGATCTAGACCAGCTACTGAAAATCCAACACTAGGAACTTAAAGTTTGGTATGTAGCAAACAATCTCAGTAAGAAGTAAAAAATTCTGTATGTTTGAATTCGACTAAAACGTCAATATATTTCAGAGCTTAAATTTTCAGTAGCCGTGGTAGATTATTTACTAAAAACGTTATAAATGACTCAAATTATTCTTAAGTAACGTCAGAATGCTGCTTAATATCGTATTTCGATGCTAGGAAATTTCAGTGTACTTTCGTTTTTGCGATCTTGAAAACTAACATGTTTTCTCACCACCTGTATAAGTGCAACCTCATTCAGAATTTGGACTTTTAGCGCTTTCTAGTATATCCGTGGGACTCGAATGAATGTTTTAAAAATCTCTTTACATAATCTTCATAATGTATATAAAAATGTCGGAAACTTTCATTAAGATTGATTGACTGCAACACCTTGAAATTTCAAGACAAACCTATCCTACGAACCGGTCAAAAATCTGCGTTACAACATTCACTGTTTTGACGTTATGCTATATTGTTCCAAAATAATGCGCACTATACATACCTCCATGACTAGTACATTTTAGTTTGAATTTATCGCATCTTTTGAATGTAAAACATTGACAATACTCACACTGAAATGTACTAGTTATGCATGTACATTTTTTTTTTATTTTCAGTTTTTGTGCCAAAAATTTCGATCTGAAACTTAAACCTTCGTCAGCTGTTAAAAGATTCCATGCGTCAGGATCGTTAAGTAATATACTAACATGATTAAAACCTTTCAAAATGCAACCGAACAGATAAATACGCTTTTATTGCACCACAGCAAGCTCGAATTATGTTCGTCGGCACAGTGTTGGGTAACGGTCGAAATATAAGATTTGTATGGGAAGAAAAAAGGTCTTGTTTATGTAGCCCACGAATGGATTGGTAATAAAAATCAGCCAAAAATACTTAAGTTGAGTGTTTCGCAGAAAGGTCTTCTTCTTTCCAATGTGGGTTACCCGTAAACTCTGAATAAAACCCTTTAAATGGCCATAAATTGGGTTGGAAAACCACCTAGGAAAGAAGAAACACACAACTTACAGATGTAAGTTAGGTTTGCGGATACAGTTTTATCTCCCCGGCATACACCCCCTTTTTTGTCTATAAGAATATATTTTATAAGAATCATGAGGCATTCCTTTTTTAAGAATATTCAGGAATAAATCCGAGGCTGAGAGTTTGAAAAGGATTTGAAAATTTGTAAATACGGTACAATTTATGCTTTTAACTTAACCGTAGAAAATTATTCATTTTACGTCACGGCAAGAATACTGTTGAAATCCTAATACATTCCAAAGCAGAAAATTTCATAAGCTATAATTTATGAATAATTCAAGAGTATTTTCAGCCTAAAATCGACAGAAAAATGAGAATATTCAGCTTGGGCGGGAAAATAACATTCATACCCAAAAAATGAGAGTACAAATCTTTGTATTTCGAATTCGAACGTTACGCAACAGTGCCGATGGTGATCATCTTTTGGGGTGACCTGCGAACACACAGACAATTTGAGTAAGCGGGCGCCGCATATTGCCAGAAAAGGGAAAGGATTTCAAGACTGAGCTATATATATGGCGATCGGGTTAGGAAATCTGTCATTTTATAGGTATTTAACTGGCCTTTGATTTAAAGATATATTCTGAACAGACCCACCTTATGGTAGTCTCCTTCGCAGCCGTTATTAGGGTCGTCACGCAACGCTCCTCCCACGGCTGCGAAGGAGACTAACCTTATGGCTGTATCGTTAACAATTTATGATAAGCGACATGAAATGCTTGTCCTTTATATCGTTAAACGGTCCTTTTGTTTTTAGTTCTAGTTTGTGTTTTTGCCTTGTTTATTTGTTTTAGACTGCGTGTCACTCTTCGCCGTGCCGTAATGGTGGAACATGTGTACCAAACTACAAATATCACACCTTTGACTGCGGTTGTAAAGACGGTTACGTCGGAGACTTATGCGAAGTATTTGGTAAGTTTGCCATAAAAGGTTGTCAAAGGACAGACTTGCACTTTGCAATAGTAATGATGTAATGAAACTTGACCTTGATGTAGATGCATTCGAACGTCCATGTAAGAGCGACAAATCGTCCTGCCATGGGCGATCACCTATCTAGAACACCAAACTTTTCTCAGTTAAATCCCTTTTGTGTGGAACCTTTTGCAAACGAGCACCTCTCATAAGCGACTACGACAATTATTTCGGCTGACGTTTTGTAATTTTTCATTGTTTCTAACTTCTAATAAGCAACCATGCACTTGACGTCATGGTCCGATCTCTTTGTTCGCTGCAAGTAGCATGTGTACTAAGCTACTCAAAGTATACGAAACCGTTTTAGCGACGAGATGGAACTTCCACTGAGTCGTAACTAAGAAATTGCATGCAATAAATTCCCTCCAAAAAGCAGATGAGTCCTGACCTTTTCCAAGAGAACATGTTCTCTTGCCTCTTCTCAGTAGAGTCACCTGCGGTTTGATTCTTGTAAGCGACCGCCTGCCATAAGCAACCACAGAATCTTCCCTGGCATTTTGGGTGTTCGCTTACAGAACGTTTGATTTGGATTTATTTCTAAAGCCACATTTATAAAATCCTGGAGGGGCAAAAGCGGCTTAGCATGTAGTCAAATAGTTAAAGTAAAAATCTATAAAATATCTCAATCAGTCATTTCGGCACCTAGAAGAAAGCCCAGGAGTAAACGTGAACTATTGCAGTGACATTAAATCGAGTTGATATCCTTTTTCCTTTAGCTCCGAAATCATGCAAGCAAGTGTATGATCATTATGCAGACAAGTGAGTCAAATTGTCATTTATTTATTTATTTTTGCCATTTTGGCATGTATGGGCAGTGCCGGATCCAGACAACCTCGTCCCCAGGGCTTTTCCCTTAAAAAATGGGTGGGCCTCACCCATTTTTATAGATAGGGAGATAGGGCGGGGGGGGGGGGGGGGGGCGGTCATCCGAACCCTTACATAAGGGGGGGAGCTGTCTCCAAAAAAATTTTGTTTCGGCCCCTCGGGCCTCAGTTTAGTCTAAAAATAAGGGGGGGAAGGCCCCCCAGGCCCCTCCCCCGGATCCGCCACTGTATTAGTTTGTAACAGCAGAGAATAATGAAGAAGTCTTGGGTGCACGAATTACGTTTTCTGTGAGATTTAACTCTTGTTTGAATTCAATATTTTAGTCCTGGGAAATTCAGATCGCTTGGTTTGCATTATATACTGTCTTAAACAACAATTATTTATCGAAGTGCCCACCTTGGCTTTTGTGCAGGTCCCAACGAAGCCAGCTGGTTAAACTCTTTTTTAACTCAACACCAACTTCCGTTCTCTGTCAAACTGGTGACTTTGGATGTGGACCAGGGGGTTGGACGCCGGTCATGAAGATAAACGGCAGCGAGGTATGAAATTTGTGGATAAGATATTTATCCAAATTTTTCCAATTTCCAATTCGACCCGGAATGGTAGACGAAAAACCACTACGTGAATCACCATGCGAGCTGAGCCTGAGGAGGAGAAAAGGAAGGTTCGCCTGAATCACGTCAAACCTTTTGAAGGTCACCGTAGCCCAAACTTTCTGGACCAGACAAGCTTGTTTTTTTCCGTGAAACTGTTTCTTTTTTTTTTTTTTTTGAGTGCGAGCATCCATTTATTGATAAAACGATGGTCATAACCGAGCCCGCTGTGGCAAGCACACGGCTATTAGGCCTGATTTCGAAACTATATCCTAAGCAGCATGCAGCGCATGCTCAACAAAGATTTTACTCGATCGATTCATGCACTCGAGTCATTCGAGTGCGCCAAAAGAAAGACTGTGCTGGCAGGATGTACGTGAATATGTTTCTTCCAAGAGAGTATAAAGGGGACAGAGAGGGCATCCCCCATATACACCCTATTCCATAGGTAATTCGTCTCGAGTTATTTTTAGAATCGGGATAAAGTTACCTCGCGCGAGGCGTGGATGTTTCGTGGAGGTTTCGCATGACCAAACGCCGTGCAAAACATGTCGGGCGAGAGGCAATGAAAGCTTAAAAAGATCGACAGCATTACTGAATATTGAAGGAAATGAGTCGGCGCTCACCTGGGAAAAAGGAATCGCTGGACTCTTTGACAACCCGTGAAATCAGTTTAACTCGAAGTTGTCGTAACCTCAGTGCTTTAATAAAATGAGAATTTTCGCCGGTCTATTGAAACCGGTCGTTTGTACAATTTAGGGAGTTTAAGATCAAACGACGCGGACGACAACTAGAACGTCAAAAAAACAATAGGTTTAATTAGCAAAACAACAACTTTGCACGTGCAACACACTTTTTTGTTCATTTCTTTCCCGTTTTTGCACGACTACGACCTGAAAATGCCTAATTTCGCGTTTTATGGAGGACGTAAATAAGCAACGACGAAATTTTATTTCTCTTTCTGAGCTTGAATATGGTCCCTTGAAATTCAGCTTTAGAAGTAAGTGGGTAGGAATAACCGCTATAAAGACTGGAAAAAATAAACGTCCAACCAGAAATTGCTCTCTTCAAACTGTAAATTAGAAATGATCCTGGGAGAATATTCAGTGTGTTAAGGATTTCCCTGCTCTACTGTTAGCTCTATACAAAAGAGGAAGGGCGATTCTTTTTTAATTTCGGTTTCGCTGACACAGCTTTCGCAGAAATCTCGCTGTAGTCGTTTTCGTCGACAAAAGGAATAGCAAAATCGCTCTCCGCGTCTTCCCCCATTTTGTTCTGCGTCATTTCGTGAAGGACGCGTGGCTCTCAGCGTGGGTCATCCACGCGGAACACATTCGCGCTATGTGATTGGCTGTTGTCTAATCCCCCTTGAGATCTGTGGTGTTAAAAATAACTCGAGACGAATTACCTATGGAATAGGGTGTATATGGGGGATGCCCTCTCTGTCCCCTTTATAGTCTCTTGGTTTCTTCTTAATCCACCAGGCACCCGGCGTTGCCTTAAGACTAGTTACAGAAAAAGAATGTATTCGTACCTCCTCTTTTGCAATTTGGCTCCCTGCAAAACACTGATTGGCCAATTAACGGTAGTGGCTACCAACGGACCTACATACCAGATGGTTTGTTAGAAGCTACTTATTTATCCTTTGAATGATATCAGTGACCATCTATTGTCTTAGTCGCTTGATATAGTTGAGAGATTTACATCGAAAGTAAAATAGGTTCAGCACTATTTGTGCAAAAAAAACCTGTGTATTGTTTATTTACACCAAAAATTTGATCTCGGGGAGAAAGAATCCTCACCTTCTACACCGTTTGAATAAATCTAAATTTTCAGTAAAATCCACATGATGCCAATAAAGCGACCAATTAAATGACGTCATCAGTCACCCAGCAGCAGTGCAGCACAAGCAAAAGGCTTAATTAACCTTTTGAAGAAGGCCTTGGTCGTTCTTGTTTCATATGAAACAAAGCATAGTTTTCCTCCTGGACCCATTTAGCTTTTCGTTTAATGAAGCAGCGAAATGTTGGAGGATAGATCTTCCCACGCCTTATACGTATAACAGACAAAAGCCGAACAAATGATTCGACCATGGATGAATTGTCATTTTTCTTTCCAATGGTGCTCCGCCTCGGGCGGTACTCAAGACCTCGGGCACAGTTTCTCCCAATACGGACCAACCTAGGCCGGTGATTAACATTTTTATTTTCTTCCGCTCTCGGAACCAATCAGGTTGTAGGATTTGGAGGATTCCGCCCTCTCACAAGCTTGGAAAAAATAAATTAATATATTCTTTAGTAGCTTTCAGCCAATAGCTGCCGGAAAAATATTCAGATACAAAATAACACAAACCAAATGGAGACAATGGAGGCTTATCGCTTTCGGCAATGTTATGAAGTTTTATAGCGAAAAGAATACAAAGGCCCTTTGCATGACGATTCTGCACTATTGACAGAAGAAAGTGTTGCCAATTGAACAAGCTTTGTTAAGAGTAACCGGTCAAGTAGCGCGAGTGTTATCTCGCCCGAAGTTATGTCGCCCGAAACCCTGAGAGTAAGTCGCCCGACTGAAATGCGTGAAGTGTACAGAGAAGCAAAGCTAATTTTTCTTAAATAAAGAGTGTGTGTTAATATATCTCGTTCTTTAAACCATCAGGAGACGAAATAAGCGGAATGAATGTGTAACATGCCTCGTTCTTTAAGCAATGATGAGCTAAAACAAGTTAACCCTGGATTAACAACAAGACAAGCGCGATAAATGAGTAATATATCTCGTTCTATAATCTTCGATCACAAGAAACAAACGCGGCAAATGTTAACAGGGATTCTAGCATATTGTTTAGCATGATGATAAAATTTTGAGCCACATAACTCAGCTTTTCGGGCCGGACTTAACTTCGGGCGACTTGACCGTAAATCTAGCTTGTTAAATTGGAGAGTCTTGGATCAGGCTTGAAAATTTACTTCAAGCAAAAGCAACATTATTTTGTTGAATTTTTGTCATTTCGCTGCTTCCTCTCCTTTTCGCTTTAAAACAAAAAAACGCTCTTTTTTAATAATTCTTTTTGTTACAAACTGCTGGCTGGGTGGAAAGGTAGCCCTAGGAACAAGGTTGACTTCCGTTCGTTGAGACTGTCTAATAACTAACAAGTTCGACATATACTTATTTTAATTAACGCGAAGTCAGTAGTTACAATGAATAGCTATTGTTGCGTCATGCAATGTTATAGCTTAATTTTAGTTTTTCCTATTTCTGTTGATATTCATGCTATTTCAGAGAACATTTCACTACGATTCAGAGCTCTGGACAAACAAACAATCCTTTAACATTGACGGAGGGAAGACTGAGTTTGACGCAGAAGAGACCAAATTGCCTTCCTACTGGAACACATCCTTCTCTAAAATCTGTCTGGGTATGAACATCAGCCAGGAAATACGCTTTGCTGTCATCGACAGGCAGGCGGACTCTTTGCATTCCCTGATTGCTGATGGGCAATACCGCAATACCTCACTGGGTCGTGATGCGTGGAAGGCATTGATTGGTTCGCGGGGCTCCTTGCAGACGTACTGCAACCAAGAAGGATTCAACGCTCTCTCGGGAGGTTTTACCACAGGAAAAATAAGAATCGGTATTCTTGGTTACGATAATTCTTATTGCGGTTTCTGTGACTCTAGAATAGGGTTTGGTGCAGGAGGACACCCCGATGACAGCAATGTGTGTGGCAATGTGGCTGACGGGAGATATCATCCAGACAACGGTGGCCAAAACATAAAGGGAATCGGTTATATCTTGGTGCAGTAGAAAAAAGCTACTTACACTAAAATTCAAATTCATTCAATGCACTTTGTTAAATTAATTATCGAAAACTGAGTGGTAATTGTGTCAAAAACAAAATGCTCAAAATTTTAGTATTGCAACACCAAAACCGTGCGATTACCAGGAGCTTGCTATGGGACAGATCAAATCTGACAGTTTATTAAACAGCCAATGAAAATCGAGTTGGAAAATATTAGAAGCCAATAAAATTTAACTACATAGCCCGTGATAACTAAAAAACTTCAAGGGAAAAATAATGAATGCAGCTTCAGCTTGAAAAGGAGAATGAACGAAATTATTAAACGGTCCAATGACTGTTGTTCAGATATTCTTTTTAGAATTTGACAGCCTCATTTAGAAAGCTTTAAGTACTATAGTGAAAACGGTAAAGTTTCTGAGGTCTACGATGTTTTTGCTTTGAAAACTAGCTGTAACCTGATGTAATAAGAACCTTTGCACTTACTTTAATAAATATTCCAATACTAAGATTCTTGAATTTTATTTTTGACACAATTAATTGGTAATAGGACTGAGTGGAGCCAAGAGAGGATAAAGCATTATCCTCTCTTGGCGTTATCTATTTACAGTGTATTTAGACCTATTTAGTTTGAGAACTATATATTTCGCGCATTCTTTGTAGCCAGAGTAGTGCTGACGGCTGATAGTGGTCCACGGTCCCGTTGATCGCTGAGAGCTTGAAATTTGAGCCACAATTTACTTAATCGCGTTCAGTTGCAGTACTTAGTAGTTAGATATTTTTATCGCCAATACAACGCAGGGGAACCCAACGACGGTTTCCACCTAAATGCATCGAAAAGTCTCTTTAGGCTATCCAGAGTACCTTTAGATCTCTAGGAATGCATTCTAAGCGGCACTATAAAATTTGTATCTGTTCGGTCATCCTAGGGGAATTTGAGCCTTTTAGAAATTACAAAGGCGTCAGTGTTATTTTTTCCAAAAAAATTAGACGCGATTGAATGCTTTCATTCTCTTTTGATGCTTTACGAAGATGAGAATTTTTCTTATTCCTCTCTCCATCACAATTTTGAATCTTAAAATTTTAGGTTTCCTTTTTCCACGAAAGTTAGCCTAACACAAGGAGTAAAATATGAAAAATTAAACTTCAGAAAATCGTACCTGAACGAAACGCTCATCTAGAAATTTTTTAGCCGTACTCAAGCAATAGAAAATTCTAGGCAATATTTGCTTCTTCGAACGGATATTTTACAGAAAACAGTCGTTGGGTGCCCCTGATAACTGTCCAGGCATCTTCAATTCCTGTCCACACCAATTCGCCTTCCGTCCAGGCAAAACCAATGAATCCGCTCACCGAAACAGTATCGTTTACAAACCGCTCTCAGGGTGGTCAATTGAGGAATCGTCCGGCTCACATTGAATCCGGGTAAACGGATATGAGGTGTCATAAATGTGTAGACAGGGCCCTAGCCTGCGAACGGCAGACGTTTCTCCTCGCTCATCGCCGCTGAGGGACGTTTGCGAGCAGGCTAACAGGGCCCAGGTTACAATTAAATAAAATTTCTGGCTCCATATTATACTTCCCTGCTCATACTTCTGTAACTGTGTCAAAGAAAGAGGAAGGACCAAACTGAAGTTATGTCGCTAAGATGAGGTGAATGTACTTCTGACATGGAGATTTTAGTACGTGATACACAAAGTTTAACGTATACCTTTGATCAGTGCATATCAAGTGTTTGACTAGCTCAACCTCGTTCCCTGGGAACGAGGTTGTGACTAGCTTGCGTTGAAGTCGGACTTGTCACTCGAGTATATCTGTCGGTTGCGCTGGCTTCGAATTCCGTCACTTGACCAAAGTCCATTTTCAAGTTGAGTATGATTGTTACTTATCTTCGCAATTTTGTCACCTCTAAATTAAAGAACAAATCAATAATTTTATTTCATAGATTCCTTCTTCTTTCTTTTTGATAGCAAAACAATGGCGGCGGGAAGGGCTAGTCTGCGAGCAAGTTCTCCAAATATGGCGTCTCCTTTCACTTGCGGCTCTCGCGTGACTTCTTACGACTCCCCCAAAATGTTGAGCTTTCTTGCAGGCTGGGGGAGGGCACGCTTAATAACTTTATTCCTCTCAAAAGGGCGGCTTTAGAGACGCCTGGAAAAAGAGGTCCTTTTCTTGACGTTACTCAGGACTAAAAGGCTAATAACAGTTTACAAGTTTTGAGCGTGTTAAATAGAGTGATTTCAGTACTCAACCATTTAAGATGATAGTAGACTAATAGGCAGTATCATGCTCTAATTTCATTGTTTTCTGTTGTTTACATGTAAATGTTTGGCACTAATTGTTAAATACTGTTTTGCGTGTTGAGTGAAATCACTTTAGTAGTTAATGGGGTATTTTCAGATCTTAACTGATCGTCGCCCTTGCGTAAATCAAGTTCAAGAGAGAATGATCTAGCTCATTCTCTCTTGTCAAGTTCTAGGAAATTTAGGATGTGATTTTTGGGGCGCATTTTAAATAAAGCCATACTGTCTAAATACAAGAAAGAGCCAAGGAAATACTGGTTCAAAAACACTCTGCAATTAACTAGATGATGCATTGAGACTAACTATGCACATAAAGAAGTCTCTAGAGAAAGCCGTTTATTGAGGCACTTACCATTGTATTTATTAAGTGATAGCACTCCCTACAACAGTCAGGGAAGGTACTGTAACCACAACTTGTTTTTCCAGTAGACCAGTTAAAACATTCAAAATCTGAGGTTATAGCCAAGAATCTGATAACAAACTGATTCAGATAGCTAGCGCTGCAAAGCCAGCATAATGGGACTCTCTTTCAATTGAGATCAAGGTACAGCAGTACTTCGTGGAAACTTTGAAGCTGGAAATTCTGATCATTAAACCTCGCTGTAACGGCGGTCGTCGGTCAACATTCGTGGGTAAAAGTGCACTGTTACCCTCTGACGTCATAGATTTTGCAATGTTGCCTGCTCAGAGATTTTGGCGGGAAAAAGTTTCATTGTTAGATGTCATGTGACATAAAAGTAACCTATGAGAGAGCGCACTTTTACAAAAAAATTTCCAGCTATATAACAATATTGTTTATCTGCACGTGTCTGTACAAATAGGTATGAAGTTTCGTCACAATCCGTAACGTAACTTTTGATCACTTTTGATTAATGTAAGTTGACTAGCATAGGAAACGTCAAGTTTAAATAAAAACGTGAAAGTTCACAATATTTATCACCGCTGTTAGTGTTTTAGTTTTGACAATTAAATTTAACTGAAAAAGTAGAGTGGTAATTAATCAGCGAGCAAATGATTCGTAAAATCACCCCAATTATCGTCGTTGTGCATGGTACAGCCTTTTAGCTAATAAATATATCCGACCAAATCGACGCTTACTTATAATATCTTCCAAAGTTCAAATGAAGTTTCGAGAAGTTGAACTGTTCATAATTAACCAAATGGTCCTTCCAAAGTGCACTGTATCCATGGGGCGAATTCTCCTAAATAAATTCTTGTGAGAGCTTTTGAGATAGGAGAGGAGGATTTGGTCCTTGACCGAAATAAGGCCCCCTGAAGCAGGTAGAAAAAAAGCGAAGGGTTGTGCAGGCATTAAGTGGTTGAAGATAACACCATGTACGAAATTTATTAGTTTCTTGATGGAGCTATATTATTTCGTGAACTGTCATTGCATGGGGCAACCAATAGGAAAGTTTTAGAAAAACACGTGAAAACAACAACAAAGCATGAATAAAGCTTTCTGAAACCATTATAAGCATTTTGAGAGATTGCTGGGAAAAATTTATCTGCTCCTCACTTCCAGCAAGACGGATGGAAGAGTTCCCAGCAGGCAAGGTATACCTACCACCTACAACCTGACTTGCTGGGAAGTTTCCCAGCGGACGTATGTCCAGACATTACTAGCCAGTTGGGGTGTACGGTGTAATCATAGCGCAAAATTCAGTCCTTCAGTGGGGGTAAGGGGGTGGGGGTGTAGCTATTCTACACACCAAATCCCAGAAGACAACCTGAATTATCTTTTTCCCAGCAACTCTTTCTTTCCAAGGATATATTAATTTTCCAAATCTCCCAGCCAGCAAAAAATTGCCTGAAGAACAGATATTTTGAGGAACAGATCTATTGGCTGCCCCTGTCATTGGCTAGCAGTTCAGAAAAAATCCTATGAAACGGATGGTATTTACCAGTATCAGTATAGCACAGAACACCGTATCCAAGAGCATTATGTTCATGAATTTTCGCGCCTCGCTTAAAACTCCCCTTCATATCTTTGAATGGTTGATGTATCCTTTAATCCGTCTGCTATTTCCTCCTCATTGGTTTTGTGTTCAATCTCTCCTATGGAAGTACATGCCCCAACTTGAAGGTTCGTTGTGGCGTTATTCATACAGTGAACTGAACTTCGATATAACGAGGGGTCGAGGGACTTGCAAAAATTTGTCCGCTATAACGAGGTTTCTTTCCTTTGAGGTTCTTTTTCATATATTTTACTATTACTGGGGTGACAGCATAACACAAGTTTTCTGACACCAATCAGAAGCCAGAACGGCGGCGACCGTTTGGAACTGGTCTGGTGAGACATTGTCCCCAGGGACTCTTCTCGCCGTTCTTTACTTTTTTTCGTGCTTTATTTTCCCGCCCGTTTAGACTTTCCCTCGCCCCCACTATCTGCCCCTGGGTCTCCGAGGATGAGAGTACACTTGAATTTCTAAGTTTTTGCTTGACGCGGCATTTACATGACGGCCAAGAGAGCCGTTTCATGTAGGTTAAAAAAATGACTTATTTCAGGAAAGTTCGCTATCTAAGCAGTTCATGTATTAGAAAAAGTATTACTTTAATGTTTATGAGTTTCTCCAAGAATAAATTCAGGTAGCAAATTAAAAAAATTAAAAAAGTAATTTTGTAGCAAAACTCGGTAACAGATGTTTCTGTTGGTTTTCGTCCGCCATGTTGGAGCTCATCCAGGTGAGCACCACCATGGTGTCTTCATACAAATCTGTATAAGTTTAGGTAAAACATTTCTTCAGATCCATCGTATACGAAATACTCCTCTGACCTGAATCTTGGCGAGCAGGGGCGGATCTAGGGGGAGGGTGCAGGGGGTGCGCACCCTCCCCTGAGAAGACCTGCGGTTTTCTAATACAACTGGTATTCTGCAAAAAAAAAAAAACCACGTGGCCTATTGGTGTTGAAGAAGAGCAAGAGACGAGTGCACCCCCTCTTAAAAAAAATCCTGGATCCGCCCCTGGCGAGGGTCTTTGTATATATACCTCCTTTCATTTCCCAGATTCTGGACTTTATCTATTGAACGGTTTTGATTATTATTTTGTTCTATTTTGAATGGCGTGACACTGAAAATCAGCAATATTGTTTTGACCGGAAAAGAGGATGAAGACATCCCCCTGTAATATACCGGTAAGGAAACGCTACCCAGTGTTTCTATTCAGTCTACCCAGTGATTATTTAGCCTCCTCGATACGTGGCAAGCTAATTTGCTGCTTCGAGGCCCGGGGGGGCACTTTAGGAATTTCTGGGTGGGGATGTGCCGCTGGGAGCCTGGAACCCTTAACCTTTACCAGAGCTAGTTCAGCTGAATTTTGCTACCCTATACTAGAGTAAACTCCCCAAATCCTCCCTATCCTAGAGTAGCTGTGTAACTAGTCTAGATAAAATGTTCAACCAACTGATCAGTTTCCTGAAAAATGATACCCTATTCTAGAGCCAAACGCTCTGATTTATATATCCTATCCTAGAGTAAACTGCTTGAAAACCATACCCTTCACAGCGGCACATACCTATATAGCCCACATATGGCAGTACCCCCCCCCCCCCCCCCCCACGGGCTTCGAGGTCACTTTTTGTGACTTCTATTCAAAACCAGTGTATTTTGTTATTCCTATTTATTTAAAAGAAGCAAAAATATTAAACACTAGTACTATTGACAAAAACGTCTGAGGGTACCGGTACTTTTCGACTTGAAACTTTGGATGCGGTAAATACTTCTTTAAAAAATGTTCTTATCAGTTGTCATTAATCGGGCTTTTTCAAAATTATTTGTCTTGCCTGAACTATAACGTTTCCAGTTTCCCCGTTTAATTTGCCTCATTTGACTTTAAACTTAACAGTATGGAAAAATAAACGGGACCTTTAACAGTCATTTTCCTGGCGTAATCTGAAAATACTAAATTTTGCATAGTTATGGCCGTGGCTGGTCACGTGACCTTAAGAGGCCCAGTGTGAGGTCCAAAAATGGTTCCAATCGTAAGCACATATGTTTAAGTAATAATGAAAAGAAACGGCAGACAAAACAAGAAAAAATGATAAAAACCCATAATGGAGCGAGGAGTCGAGGGAGGAGGGGAAGAAGGTTACCCAGGAGCCCATAACCCATAAGGGCTCCTGGGTTACCGCAATACTGCGTCGTTGGTCGTCTAGAGGACTGGGCACACCGGAAGTGAAGATTACGTCGGTCCCAGTTCCCGCTTTCACAGGCAGAACGACTTCCTTACCTTTGGTCCTCCGCTGTCAAGAAGGTGCTCCTGGTTCAACCATCGTCTGCTGCTTCAGAGAGAGTTTTTAGCATACACTCTCAGCCTTGTTCAATGACCAGCATGAGAGTGCACTGTCAGACTACTTACAAGAACGTACGTGTGATGCTGCAATATAACAAGCGCTAAGCTATATCAGAACATATTAAATGTGACTAACATCTTCGGTAGATTTTGACACATTAAGTCACCTCTTCTAGTCTGGAAAAATGAAGTGCAGTAGTTAGTTGTGTTTTATCAGAGCAAGTGTGTAACTCAAGATAAAGAAAATATCATGCTTTATTAACAATAAATATATAATTTTGGTTTTCGGACTAGTTTTGTGTTTTTTTATTTTTAACCATACATTAAGGAAAAAACGAGCATAATTTTGAGCATAATTTGGACACTGCTAGTACCATAATATGCCAATTTTACTAGCACAATCGATAAGGGCCTATGTGGGCGTGGCTCGAACTCATTTACACCCCTTATGTTCACTCAGCTTTTCTAGAAAAATTAAATCTGATTAATTCGCGCTCATAATGTTTGATAGTAATAAGGCAATTCAATTGTCTGAGTAGCCTGTAAAGTTCCCCTCTACGGCTCAATATCCTGAAAAGTCCCCTTAAGCTCACGGCGCCACAAGTCTAACGCCAGTCATTTTAGGATTACGCACCCACACTCCCCCCCGCCTGGGTTAACCTCCTTATATAAGGAGGGTGCTCGACGTATCTTAAAATGCTGGGGTTGTACATGCCCTATCTACTAACGGCGCCACAAGTCTAACGCCTGTCATTTTAGAATTCCCCTCCCTCCCCCGCCTGGGTTAACATTAAAGCGGGGGGGGGGGAGAGGGGAGGGGGGTACTAGTTGTTTCTTAACTGATGCTGGGTTACGCATGCCCTACTCTCGAATTTTCTCTTTTTTTCTTCCTGTTTACTCAACGTGAACTGAACTGGTTAACGCATTCAACCAGTTCTTGGAATGTGTGGGTTCAGAATATACGTCGTTCTTAAATTTCATGACTTGAAGAGTATGCCGTTGTGTAATCATATTCGAGTCAGTATTTCACTTCTCGAATGTTGTACGTCGCTGTGTCGCCGTAAAACGTCATTACGCTTACGATAGTGCCCGTCAATCATAACCGGCGACTTTCTGCACGCTCGTTTGGTTTCCGGGCAATATATATCATCATGAGCGTGTAAAACGCAGGAAACGTGAATGTGAAATCAGAGATTGGCTCGGAAGTTTTATTTTCAATATTTGACTCAACATGCTTACTTAAAAGTTTTAAAATCACTTTTCAGCAATATCAGATTATTTCCGAACAATGCCGGACGGTTCCGAAAACTGTTGCTTATATATACAGGAATTAACCTTGTAGGAAGTCGTTTTGCCTTCCCCTAGGCCACCCAGCCTGATACTTAATCCCCCTGACCCTCTTCCGCAGGAAGAAAAAGGGAAAAAATTCCTTTTCTGTCTGTAACAGTTCCTTGGCAAAATACTTGAAAATACTGTAACAATGTCCAACTAGTCCCATATTTATAACATATTGCATCTCAAGGTTGAAATGCACAGAAGACTGTGTCGCTGACAATGTCGAGAAAGCACATTGGAATTAATTGCCCCCACGTTCTCTCCTCCTGATCAAAGGAAACAGTCACGTGTGTTGATTAAAAAAGAAAACTCGGTGTTATAAAAACAAAACTCTGGGGATACTCCTATGAACTTGAATTTATTCTAGGTTATTTTTGATCAGCACATAAATACCGAAACTTCTACGTACTTTCCGAAAGTACAGTAATTTTATTGGACTCGGGGAGTATCGGAAGTGAAATGCAATACCTAAGAGTAGTTGATCGCCTTAATTTCAATGAACCGGTAAAATACTTAAACTTAAGCTTCTTTAATTTAGTAATTCTTCCTCGCTGCTTGCAGTGTTAACAGCATTTGTCCTCTTGGTATCCAAATTGCATATAACTATACAAATCCAAAGTTCAAGAGATTTTGAAGTACAAAGTACAAGATATTCCTCGCAATGTCAGAAGCGATCTCAGCCTGTTCGATTGAATTTAATTTGTTGCCGATACTTTTACAGAACACATAAAAAAGAAAGGCATTTTTGACTTGACAATAAAGTTGGATCGAAGTTCACAAGGTATTGCAAAATATAAACCTTTTTATGCCTCACCAAGTGCGTCAGCTCCTGTGATCATCTGACTGTGACAACATTAGCTAGTTGCAACAACATTCAAAACAAGCAAATATAATACGCAAACAGGGGCCAATATTGTAAATTTAAGTTTCTAAATAAATGGTTTCCTAAAAAATATCTGTATTAGTCTTGCCTTTAGTGCTCTGCTTTATATCTCTCTCTGTCATTGACAATACTGCCATGGCAACGTCAACGTCACCAGACAATACTGAAGCTTGGTTGGTAAGCCATTATAATGCATTATAAAAGGAGACTGAAACATCGAACGGCTATGAAATATACATGATGCCGGTAGGGCTTTCCTGAAACGACCTTTGTTGAGTAGATAGGCAATTCGTTTCGACATGTCGGGTCAGTCAATGTGGAATAGGAAGAACTCTTTCGCCATCTCGTCTCACGCAGCAAAGAAAAATATCCCTCAACAAGAAGATAATACTCCAAGTCGAAAGGTAAGTATTTCACTGTGATTTTCATCTGACATCCGGCTGCGAGAAGTTGCGATATTTTACAACCGTGGCTCACGCAATTTATCGGAGCGAAGAGAAACCAGGGGTCTAAATGGATACTCCACTTGGCATTTCTGCTCGTTCGTCTTCTTCGAAGGCAGAATAAATTGTAATTCAGCAGAATCGACAAGGAACTTCTTAACCTAGCTACACCGGTAATCTAGCTTTCATTCACACGTGTTAAAACTACCCGATTATTATTCTTTGGAAAAAAAATTCGAATCCGCGAAATGACCCAGAGGCGTTTTATATACCTGTTTAAGTCCAATGCCGTGACGATGGGTGACATATAAAGTGCTATTTGAAGATAATTTTAAAGTTGATCTACTAAGGGGAAGAGCAACAGTTTCGAGAACTCGAACTAGAGTTAAACAGGAAATGTAAAAATGTATGGGAAATATATTTTATCGCGGCGAGAAATGAACATGGCATATGAAGATAACATGGTGTTATTCTCTCGCCTTGAAACATTTCTGAAGCCTATTCCATCACAACACTCACTCAAGGGTTTGAAGTTTATGTAGCCTAACTGTGTATTTTATGTGCATTATTTTATTTCAGTATATTCGGCCACAGTATTCGCATCGCTCACTATCGAGAAGTAGTTCAATCGACAGTACAACAGGTTTGTGTTGTCAACAATTTATTTTAAAAAGTTGCAGTGCGATTATGAAGACATGGCTAAGTGAGTTTTACTCCAACATGAGCCTTAAGATAGTTGTCGTGGTTGTATAATCCTTTTATACTCTTGGTCGCCTAAACAGTTAACCCGGCAATTTTTTAGACATATTGGGAATCGACCCGCAACTCATAACAAGCTTAGCCGCAGTTTACTTCTGAATTCAGTTAACCTGACATGTCAACATATTTTTTCAAATATCACCAAAAATTTAACACCTAAAACTCTCTAATATTTTCCCTGAATTTATATTCATTGTGCTCATCTGGCTTTATCAAAGAAATTATTTGACGAATATCGTTGGCACTTTATGCAAATATCCTGTTTCTTTATATTGCGTGACCTTTTCAAGAAGCAGTTCGAAGCAGTTGTGTCATGATAGCAAAATGGCGTGGAACGGAAAATAGTCATTAGTAGGAGTCTGAATTAATCTATTTAATTTTCTAAACAAACAGATTATTCTGAGTTCTGGCCTAAAGCAATCTTACGCTTTGAAATTTTATATCGTCCTCTAACTTTCTCAAATGCTGAAATGCCAACAATATTTACAGTTGCAAGTTGTATTTTCCGATCCTTCTTTAAAGTGATCAAACTTGTATATTAGGTTACTACTTTATTTTATTATTAGTATATATATATATATTTAAAAAAAATGTTTAATATTGTTTCAGCTTCTAGTTAATTGCGATGTCGGCGCGTTTGTAACATTTCAACAACTTTCACGAACGAAAACGCGTCTACGGAATTCTGGGTTTTGGAACCTGTCTCATTTATGATCTTAATCTTGAACACAAAATGACTTGTTTCTATTGAACTACTTTCTCGCCTCTTGATTTATATATTTACTATTTTTAAATTTTATTTTAACCCATGTATCTCTACAAATAAACTGCATTTCTAATACAAGCGATCAGAAATTGACATGTTGCGTGACTTGAACAATTTTGGAATTTACCTTGGTGCCGAATCAAAACAATAATTTTCGTTGCATGGGGGGTCGTAGTGTGTGGCTTTTGAAACTAGCATAGACCATTCCCCATAGCACGTATTTTTTTCTTATTTTTTTCGTTTTTTTGTTATTGTTCCGTTACAAACCACCGGCAGAAGTATTTGTTGTCGCTGTGGCACACAGGCCAGGTGTTTTTGATAAGACACTCTTGTTCACAACCAAGAACGAAACCTCAGGCGAACTTTTATTATATTCCAAGCGATACAGATCGCATATCTAACCGTAACATGTCACCGCAAAGATAAGATAGATCGACAGCGAATGCAAAATGCGAACAGAAACAGAACAGGGTTGTCACGCTTCCGTGCAAGTGGCACAGGCAGATTACACAACGTTCTTTCTAACCTTGGTCACAAGATCATTTATATCTTATTGTCCTCTTGTTTTATTTCTGCCTGACAATGCGTGACCAGTCTGTTCTTTGTCACGCTTTCACATGGATATCACGTGCGTGGCTCTGTATGGTGTGACATTATGTAACTTTATTACATGACCTGTCTGTGGCACGTGTCTATGATACATTGCAACGTCATTGCGTGTACTTTGGCCAAGAGGGTTATATTGACATTTGAGGGGTTAATCGACCTTTCATTAACCAATGCCTGTAATAAATCTTGAACGGTACTTTGCATGTTCTCACCTGGAAATTGTTACGCTTGATGAGGATATAAAAATAAATTCATTCGAGTCGAACATAATAAAACCTAAGGCTAGAACATTTTTTTAAAAGTTTTATTCAAACAATGATGCGTGCAGATAATTGCCATGTATTCACAGCAATATAACTATGACGCCACTATTTCACCTTATTGGCACCAGCGCGAACTGTATTGGGAAGCATTGGCCACTATCATCAGTGCTATAGAGGCACCATGCCAATATAGGCATTTGCAGTGAGCGAATACATAAGAACCTCTTTTCTCTGATATGAATGAACTCTTTGGATTCAGTGCTAATCCAAAAACAACACATGTGAAAAAAAGAAAAGAAAAGAAGCTCAAAAAGAAAAAAAAAAAGAAAAAGAGAAGAAAGTGAAAAGGACACAAACTGGCACCGATAAAACAAATCGCGAACACAGCGTCCAAACTTCTGTTGAGAACAGTACGGAATGACGAAATGAAGATTTCTTATTTCTTACTGGAGCACCTCGAGCAATTTTTCTCATTGACCCTGAGAAAATGTGCTTGGTGTTACAGTAAATTAAAGAGAGACTAGACACAGTTGCTTTCCACAAACTTTTACAGATTAACTGTGCGCATATATGCAGTTTTAAAGGTTTTGATTCTCTGGACAAAATCCTGTGGTATTATCATTCAAATCAACTCAACGGAGGAATTTTTAAGTGGCCTTTTATTTTATTTCCATTATATTTTATGATATTTAGTAAATTAATGGGGCATTTTTTTTTTTGAATTTCAGTAGTTTTTGATTTCTGTGGGGCAAAAGAAAACTAAATAGGTACCTCAAAATCAGGTTTATTGTAAAAGACTGGAATCTGCATTCGAATTAAAAACGGTCTATTCGTAGACTGATGTATTTTTCGATTCTGTGCTATTTTGGAAACCTGACTTTGAAATATTTATCTACAACCGCAAGTTGACCATCATAACTTTCGAGTGTAAAAAATATATATTATTTTTTCCTGGCATTTCCTTTATTCTGTATGTATCAGTTACGACAGCTCTATACTAAACACTTACATGGCGGCAGAAATGTGTTAACAGCAAAGGAAAGCGGATTTAGTTTGGACAGCAGCGCTTTAATAGGAATTCTTTCGAAAGTCAATATATATATACATTTAATCAATATTAAAGAAGACTACGGTATTCCCTCATTTCTGGCTAAGTGTTGTCGGCGCTTGGTATTGTAACGACTTTCAAAAATTGCGTCACTTGAATGCTTGTATGTATTGATTTAACAGCTATTTGTTATTGATATTATAACGCTTCTCGAAAACTCAGACTCTTAAGAATTTTAACACTGAATTGGAAATTCTAAGGCTCACGTAAAAGATGCAGCATTCTCGTGACAACTCTAAGTTTATCGCTGCTGTATATAGTATATTGGAAACAAAATAGACATGATATTTCCCTGTTAGAGACCTCTGCTAGCAGGGCAACCTGATAAGCATGCGCAAGTGAAATATTTTAGCCAGTTAAAGTGGTGACGTAGCCTGTGTACAGCAAGATTTTTTTGAGGGGAGGGGCGGCTGTACGCAGGCTAGTGGTGACGGGGCAAAGAAAATTTAGCAGCAAAGAACCCTGTGAGGTCGCCCCCTCTCTTTTTCCTCTCGCTCTCCATTTCACGCTACTCTCCAGTACCTGAACAGGGGCACCCATCAACTGTTTTCTGCATGTAAAATATCTGTTCGGAGAAGCCAAAATTGGTTAGAATTTTCTATAGCTTGAGGAAGGCTAAAAGTTTCTAGAGGACCGTCCATTCATATACAATTTTCGAAGCTTATCTCATAAACTGCCTACGATTTTCTGAAGTTTAATTTTTCGCATTTCACTCCCCAGGTTAAGCTATTTTTTGTCGAAAAAGGAACCCTAAATCTTTCGGATTCGAAAATGCGATGGAGAGAGGAATCAGAAAAAATTCCTAACTTGGTAAAACTTTAAATTGCATCTAAAATTTTCGGGAAAATAATACTGAAGCCCTCATAATCTGGAAAAGACTCAAGTTGCCTTAGGACGATCGAATAGATAAAAATTTTAAAGCGCCGCTTAGAATGCATTTCTAGAGTACTAAAAGTACTCTGGATAGACTAACAAAGAATTATAATGCATTTAGGAGGAAACCGTCGTTTGATGCCCCTGTCTGAAGCCCTAGAACAAGCAACTTCCATCTTAAATAACTTGCAGTTTGGAGCAACCATGCATTCGGTGGCAAAGAGTTGATGCAAAATATCACAGATTTAGGATAGTATATTTGAAGAAAATTTCGACCAATAAATAGCGATCAGGCTGCAACCCCTTTTCCGTGGTAGAGGTCAAGATGCGCCTCTAAATTTAAATGTTGAAATATTTAAAAACTTTGTCCTTCCAATGAAGCGTGCAGTTTATATTAGCATTATTTCTCAGTCACTGTTTTTTATGCTGATGACGTACAAGTAACCCTAAAATCGTAATTGTAAATGCTATCGAAAACTGTACTTAATTGCTCAAGTTGGACGATCTTCACTGATAAGTAAATTCAAACTTTTATAAAAATCCTTTAACTTGAAACCGACTCACTAAAAGTTTTTGATCTTCCTAAATTGGGGCTTTTCAATATTTCTTACGTGGAATTTGTCTTATTTGACTTTGAAAAGGCGTCATGAGTTACGTAATACATAAGTAATCATATTGCTTTTCAAGCACTCGCCTATACGGAGATAGTGCACACACACTGTGGCCTTATTTATCGACGTTTAGCCAGATTATTTCTTGCCATAGTTCTCTAACTCACAAAATTAATCCAAGAGCCGCACAAAAAATGAGCTCTCTGATTTTACCTTTTGCGGCGAGTTCGAAATTTTCTACACGCGTATGTCCTTTTACGCCAATTCAGAAATACTTGCGGGTGATGGTTGATTTGTTTGATATTTCTCGGCGGCGGAAATCTGCGACGCTATGGCGCAGTTACACTTAGGCCCGGTTCAGACGCCACTCCACTCATGTGCTGAATCTAACTGATGAATTAAGTACGGCAAAAGAGTGGTGTCTGAATCAATTTGCTACGGCAGTTTTAGTTAGGTGCGGCAAAATCGTTTGGTGCGGCAAAAGTTCGACAGGGTCTGTCGTTGTCGAACTTAACTTATGCTCGACACACGGTGTGCCGTCCGAATCAGATATCGCGCCAGTGTCGCTCCAAAGTCGAACTTATTCTGTTAGGTTCGGCACAGGAAAAGTACCGCGTCTGAACAAGGCCTGGCTTGTTCCTCCGCACCAGGGACGCACGTATAAGCATAAACATAACATGGTCTTACTAGTGACGCAGGCATAAGCATATAAGGATGAAGATAAGGCCGAAACTTATGCTCGCCCCACATAAGGGTATCCAAGACAGTCGTTGATTCTGGATTCCACGCCGTGGATTCCGAATTTAAGGTACTGGATTCCAGTCTTTGTCTGTTGAACTTAGACCCTGTATTCCAATCTTTAGTGGGATTCCGGATTTCTTGAGCTGTATTCCGTATTCCAAAGCCCAGGATTCCGGATTCCACGAGCAAAACGTTTCCGGATTCTCTGAAATGGGAGCGATTATAGCCTGCGAGCAAGCTCTCCATTTTGGGGCTATCGTGAAAAGTAGACGACGAAAAAGCGGGGGTGGGAGGGAGAGAAAGCCTTTCCTTGGCCCCTCGAGGCGCGCTTCGTTCGCCCAAATAGAAGAGCTTGCTTGCAGGCTAGCCTTGACATAAGCATGCGCAAATGCATAAACACAACAATATCAAAATCTTGCGTTCTTTTAATGCTTATGTTTATGTCACAGCCCTCCTAACTAGCGCACAAGCTTGTTTGCGTCGCAAAGGACAAGGCAGGCTTAAGCTTTTGTCAGGTTTCGGCGTTAGAATTTCAGACTACCAGTTGTCCCTTATTTTTCTTAGGAATCTATGATGGGCGAAATAAGCGGACGCGCGTGAAAATCGCCATGCGCTCACAAAAAAACATGTGCTCCTTCTCCGCGCGTGTGACGATTTCAACGCAGGCGCTCACGCCGAGCTCGACAATGTCAAGAATGTTAATCCAGCTCGCTTTGTCCTAAAAAAACGCTACCGCTTTCGTTGAAGGCTACAAAATTATCATCTTTAACGAAACAACTAGAGGCACATGAGCAAGGATCTGAAAATAAATGTAAAGAACCTTGTTATTTAAGACAAACAAATCTAAGAGAAAAGAATTCTAATAATTTACGGTAAATTATTTAAACAGCGAGTGCGCTATAAAAAGACGCTTCTCCGCCGGAGAAACTCTGGCGGGCTCCTTTGATGTGCAGTTCGCGAAAGATATGCAAAGTCAAAGTGGATATTTCTCCTTTCTGGCGTACTTCAATTTAATTTTTAGCATTTTCTTCAGGCTGAGAAAAAGAAGTTGTTTTCAGGGTGTTTTTTAGCCTGAATGGCAGGTGTAGAAGGGGTAGGGGGATCCGGAGGAAAAGGAAAAGGGAGGGGGCCGGGGGTTGGGAAGAGAGGGCCTTTTCCCTTGTAATATTTCCCTTTCGCGCTTTTCTCTCCCTCCCCCCTCCTTTTTTTCTGGCCTGCTTCCTTTGGCCGACTTTATTTAACCTCGGTTAGTAACGACTGTGGAGCAGCGCCGATATCCTTGTTCTGGCCCGCCAACGGACTCAACGAATAACCGGAAATGCGTTTCGAATCTCCCTCCAAGCTGATTGGCAAATCGGCAATGGCTCTTTTAACAGGCCATTCATGGCGAGTACTCAAATCCTGGTACACAGGTGGGGCCCAGAACAAGGATTTCGGCGCTGTTTCGTGGCGCAGGCTATGCCGAAATGCTCCATGTTCTCCTTTATTCGCAAACGTCTGCAAGTCTTAACTTATTTGTATAATGAACTCGGATGAAACTCCTGTAAGGAATGCTTGCTAAGATGAAAAGGACCACTAATGAACGCATGTACCGTAAATCCTCTATTAAGCCCCCTCTCTCAAATAAGCCCCCTATCTAATAAGCCTTCCTTTTCAGGGGAAGAAAGTTAATAAGTCCCTCTCTCTTTTAAGCCCCCCCCCCCACCCCTCCCCCCGTCCTCTCCCCCTTATTATTATTCACTAATAAATGATAAATGGTAGTCTCTATTAATCAAGTACGACTGTAAAACTAATCCAGGATGGTTTATTCACGTGTTGGAAGTTCGGGATGATTTGTTGTTGATCCTCGGCTGCATGACCTCCAACGTCTTCTACTTTAGCTTTTTCACTTTGCATTGTAGTCATTTATGGAGAACTGATACCACCATCTTCGCTAGTTCAAATGAGCCCCCCCCCCCCCCCCCCCCCTCGCCTCGTGGTATTCGTGATTATAGCTCCAATTGTGGATCATTTTTATCGGCCTTGTTTTAAATTTTATTTTTCTTCGTTTTTGGTTATGGTTATCTGTGATAATTATTTGAGTTTGACGGCAAAAGAAAAAAAAGTTTATTCTAAGATGAATGTGAACCACAACATCTGACAATTTGCTATAATAGTACCGTAAACGTGATTATATGGGATTAAGGCGAGGTCTAGTCGTCTTGTTGCTATTAATATATGGGCCTTTATGAAACACTGAGACATATTGCATGTATTGCAGTTGATTTGAAAATGAAAAGATAATAAAAATGAAATTTCTGATAAACGAAAAACTCCCATTGGATCGCAGACGTAATCTAACTCCCGGTTAGTAACTTTTCATAAATTTAGTTCCGTCTGTGGCGCAGCCTACGAGTTCCTTGAGTGACTTTTTCTTCGTTCATTTTTCTTGTTTTGGAATGTTCCTTTTTTGGACTGTTAGTACCGAGGAAATCGGAGCAAGAAGCTCAGACCATTTGTAGGCAATTGTTTATTACATTATTTCCTTATTATTATTATTATTATTTTTTTCACGTGTTTCATTTAAGTGTCACTGTCACTAAGGACCAGGCAGGGTCCGCGGATCGAGGTCGGCCGATTACCTCCAAATTTTCAGCATTTTTTCTCTATCAGATAAGATTACGATCGGTGGTATTTTTAGTAAAATAAAATTAATTTCTTAGAATTTTGACCACCCCCCTAGTTTTTGGTGCTATTTTGCCCACGTGAGACGGAAAATTTGGGTAAACTTCCACGACGAATTTTACTTACTTGGCATTAGCCTTATTCATTTATACGAACTGTACATACTTTCCAGCCTATAACCAGCTCATGTCTCCAATATAAACGAATTTTGTTAAAAATAACTTACTTTGGAGCGGTTCCAAATATCATCACTTCGTGGCTATCGCAAGTAAGAAGAATTTTGGCAATTTTCCAATCTGGTTTTCTCTAAAGTGCGGCAGTTTATATCCAGATCAAAACTATTTTTTATTAGTCTGTCATAAAGTCTTTACAAATACGCAAACTCTTATTTGGCAAGTTAAAATCTCGTCGCGTGAGCTTTCTCACAACTTTAACCTAATTTCCTAATTTGCATAGTTGTAGTTTTTCCGGGAAAAATTTCACGCTTGATTTGCGACTTGTTGCAGGCGTTTATTGGCTTCCTTACTATCACTAAGAGAAAAACATTACTTTTTCAGGTAAGTGGCCATAGTTCATCGGCCTATTTTGTCATTTGGTAGGTCAAAATCCCCTCCCGTAAGCTTTCTTCAAATTTAACTAATTTGCATGTTGTCGAATTTCCCCGGGAAAACTTCACCTGTCTGTTGATATTATATACAAGCGATGATAACCCTGCACGTAATTAATTATTAATTTTTATGAGGTTCTTGTTTTTGAAACTAATTGTTGTTTCGATCTTGCAGACGTTGACAGTCCACAAATTTGGGGCGAACATAACAATTCTGTCATTTCACTAAACATGGACATGCAAATTAATATGCCAGACAGGCTCAAGATTGTGTTTTGTAAAGTAGTGAATAGTTTTGGAGACTAACAGAGTTAATGTTTTCTCCACGTGTGATGGAAGGCAAACAGGCTGCCGAAATGACAGTCAATTCGTGGCAGAGGAAATGCAATTCGAACAGATGCGCAAATTAGTGAGTCGAAACTTAATGCATTATAACGTAACAGATTTGACACAACGTTACTAAAGTTGATCAATCCGTGTGCATTGCTGCTGAAATCTTCCGGCACTGCTCTTTTGTCTAGGAAGAAAACCGAATTGGTTTCATCCATGGTAGCATTCAAGCATAGCGACGGACAGCTGGTGTTTAGCAGTATGTAAAAATCCTTGCAGTTTTTTGTTTTACTGTGTTTACCATAGCATTCATTCAGTTTGCAGTCTTATATTGCTCACGATTTTTTAATTTACAAGTATTTATAAACCCTGTTATCGAAGGGTCTCCCTGTACCTATCTAAAAGGCCCCAATGGAGAAGATTGGGGTAGAAGCATAGAGATCCTCCCTACTAAAACCATGTAACGTTATTTTTGAAAACACGTGCAACTCTCAGAGAATATTTGAATGGCATCAAAGAAAGTTTTTTTTCTTGACAGTGGTCCGCTTGTCGTCAGGTGTAGCAGATTGCAGATTTATTTCAGAGCTGCCAGTTTGAGTGAGTCAAGCTTCTTGTTTTTTACAAGTTCGCAGATATTGCTAATGCCCACGATGATTGGATGGCTTGGTTTGCCCATATCATCCATCACCAAACTTCTAAGGGTGTCAAACGCTATTTCCAACTCGGCAGCCTCGGTGTCTTCCTCCGAGATTTCCTCCGCATCAATACCCCTATGACGCAGCGCCGCTGTCTGACGTGAAAACAGGCTACTGATCTGCTGCGCAGTCCTCCACTCTTCAGGCTTAAACGTGGGCTCTCCGTCCTCATTTCTGAGGGTCTTCATCTCCCTCGCTACCCGTACAGGATCGGCCTTGTTTCCAGTTCTTGTACCCTCTTCGAATTTCTTCATCAAGAAGAAATCATATCGTACTGGCCTGACACCGGTTCTCACCCCTACTTCTCTAAGACTTAACAAGAGAGGCCCATTGTGGTAACATCCAGCGTTATCCGATCGGAGGTAGGCTGTTGTCACCCCTGGATACTCCAGTTTGACTTTTTGCAGCAAGTCCTCTATTATTGAAAGAACTGCAAAGCTATTTTGGGTGCAGTTGTTGAAAATGTGTACAAAACACTCGACTTCATGCTTGCTCTCCACTGTTGCTCTAGTGATGACTGCACTGATATGCCAGCTTCTTCCTCTCTTGCCAAAAAAATCACTCATGTGTTCTCTGTATTGCACAGGCAGAAACTTCATTGCCCAGTCCATTACGACAAGACACGAGTTGTCGTCTAGCTTCTCGAGAATATCTTGCTTGGCTTCGTCCTGGTTACTTGACCGTAGCAAGTGATTCTTCCACGCTTGTATGTTGCGCACACTCTCAGTGTACTTAAACCTCCACCTAACCCTCTCCTCTTCCGTCATGTCCGCTTTGTCTTGCATCTCTGCCACCTGTTTCAGTACTCCTTCTAGACTCTCACAGCGCTCACATTCGTAGCAATGTTCATGATCACATTCGCCCCTGAACTCCCATGCACTACTGTCACTTAGTGCGTGGACCGTGCAGTGATCACTGCAATTTTCTCCTCGTCCGATGTGTGTCTTGAAATCATTCTTTAAGTACCTTTTTGCATCCTTTAGAAATTTCTGAGTGGCAGTAACGTTGATGCCCTGATCTGCTAAGGCCTCCAACATAGAAAAGAGTTGATCAAAAGCCTCTGTACCCTCTGCAGTGGTGTTGTCAAGTCCCTGAAGGGATTTCTGCATAGAGGCCGAACACACTTCAATCATTCGGTAGAGAGAACGCTGGCTCGCCGGCTCGAACTCTTGTTCTTTACAATAGTCTAAATATTGTCTGATGATGCGTGAAGGAATGACGGTCCTAATGACTGCTGGTATGACAATTTTCTCCCCCGAGTCAAGCTTGAGAGTCTTTGTCCCGAACGCCACGTCTTGGACAAATTCTGGTCTGGAGATATATTCAATGAAATGATCCACCTTTTCATGCTCAATTCTTGTACGGAAACTAGGAATTTCAGGGAGAGGCTGGCCTTTCCCTGCGTCTGTTGCATGTTGGCGAGCTTGATCGATGCGCCATTTGGAAAGCCTAGGGATCATCTCTTGAAGCTCAGCTCTTGAAAAGTCGTCTGCAAAGAGGGAAAGGATCTATCGCTTTGTTTGCCAATGACCTGCTTGCTCATAGGCATTGACTAAAATGTCGACAAGACCAGAGTTGGGATCAAAACGCTTGCGCTTTCCTTGGTTGTCTCTGTTTGGATCCAAAAGTACCTCCGTTTGTAACGCCTTCCAAACCAGTTCCTCTTGACCGGGAGTGATGACAGACAATGAAGTCACTATAGTCTCCTTAGCTTTGCGGATGTAATATCGCTGCTGGGTGTCGGAGACGTCGTCCCAGGTCGTGTTCAGGCTGGACATTACGGGGCTGTAGCGGCCACCTGAGATGCTGTGGACAGCTTCGTTTAATTTCTGCCATCTCGTCAACCCATAAACTAATCTCTTCGTCTGGTATCGAGGCTTGGGACGAATGGGACTGCAAAGAGACTGTTTCTAACCCCTCACCAGTGCTTGAGACCGCTGCACACACCGTGGCTGGCAATGTGCTCTCCTCACAAACAGTAATGACAGAGACAGTGGCAGAATCAGACTCCTCGATCTCGTCTCCAGTCACCAAGGTGTCTGAGTAAGGATCCTGAAGCGTAATAAAATAGATTAGCAATTTATGGACAAGATCGTCAACAATTCCACAAAGATCTCCAATACATGTAACTGTGGAAACTCTATATGTGTTTCCTAGCCGCTGCCAAAGGGTGTCCTCGCATCTTTGTTGTTGCTGGTCTCTTCAAGCACTGGTCAAGACCAATTTGTCATTCAGAAAACATTCAGATGTAGTCGAGTAATTGTTCTCGACGCGCGATCTGAAAACTCTAGACATGGCTATCATTATAACTAGGTCCCAAGCCTCTTGGAAATCGACCACACCTTAACGATTCCAAATGGCTACCCATTGAAGAAAAGACAGGAAAACCAACAAAGGTACGTGTTATTCATGTTGTCAGTTGTTATAGATATCAGTGCACCTGTTGGCGGTATCAAAACATCCTCTGATTATATGGTCAGTTACACTATGCTTAGTTACACTAAGCTGTGACTGGCCAATGTGTACTAGCTTACCTGCTCTCCAGACATGAAACCGTGAGCCTTACGGGATTTGTAGTGTGCTCCACGGCAGCTGGAACACACAGCTGTCATAAAAAATGATTATAATAAATAGATTAACAATACTGACAACAATAACCAACACGATCACCATCAACGTGATTGACCCTTTATACCGTCACCATCGTCTTTATGGTTATCGTTATCATACCCATCATCAATATACAGTCAAGAGACATATATATTCGTCACTTTCAATATGGCGGCGTTTACGCGCGCTGTTTTAACTTCGTTTACGGTAAATTTAAGTTTAAAATCACCTTAGTATTTGGTAAGATGACCCGTCATTTTGATAACATTGTCTAGGCGATCAGGAATGGGCTGGTAAAGCTTTCATATTCAATCTAATTGGATCTTCCGCTACACACTCTCAGTTTCACGAAGAAGGTCATTCTTGGTAGCGATATTTTCAGTGGACTTTTGTAACTCTCTCTTGATGTAAAGCCAAATATTTTCTATTATATTTAAATCTGGAGACTGTGCTGGCCATTCCATTAAGGGTACTTTGCTTTATCTTTATAATTATTTACATTGTGTGCTCCGCTGTGAACTGGCGTATTGCCATCCATGAACATGTAGTCTTTGTCTTCTAAGTACTAAACAACTACTGGCCATACATTACTTTCTAGGATGTAAATGTACTTGGCAGAGTTGCTGTTGCCTTCAACTGAAGTCACACTTCCAACACCATCATATCAAAAACATCCCCAGATCATCAAATTTATCTTTTGTTCCACCTGTGATAGTCGTTCTTAGAATGCTCAACAGTCTTGACAGTTCAGCTTTGTTTTTCACGGATTCTGACAAAGTAACAATTAATTCTTTTGTCTCTGCAGACAGTTAAGCACTTTGTCGACTCACGAGTGCTGAATACTGTTTATCAGAAGCAAAACAAAATAACTGTGATCTTTTTTTGCGACCACCCGTTGCAGTTACTGTTGAATAAATGACTGAACGATGTGTCAAAACACAAACAGCTTTTGGTCGTTTCCTTTTGGGAAGTTTGAAATTTTTTTCTTGCTCTTAGTCGGATGTTTGTTTGTTTTTATTTTTATATAATTTTCCCGCCTTTATTGACCGATGTCGCGCTCCGCATCTAGTTTTCCCCCGCGTAGTGTGCACAACGCGGGTAAGAATTTCGCGCGTTATTTTTGATAGTGACGAATACTTATGTCCATTGACTGTAGTTTGTGTCACTCACGTAAGACCAAATTAAAGTGCGGTAATTTGCTTTCTTAACAGCTAAAGAAAGGAAGGTGAGTGAAATAAGGAGTGTTTGGGTGTCCCTTGCAGCCCCACCCAACTTCCCATTCCCTCTACTCCCCCTCCTAGTTCTCCTCTTCCCCCGTCCTCTCCCATTTGGCGTCATCTTGCAGGCGGGGTGCTTGATTAGCAAATTACCACTTCAATCCACCTCGAAACACTACCCCAACGTCCCCTCTCCCTCCCCTTTTCCGAAAAAGTCAGAAGGATATCAGACAATGCAACAGAATTAGGCAATGCCTTTGTATATTTAAACGAGTCGACTAAAAGAGAAAAGCTCATTCAAATACAAAAAGCAATGGCATCGGATTACGTTTTGCTTCGTTCCCTTAGCATATTCCGATAAAGAAATAAACTTTATGTACTAACCATATCCATAAGCACAAAGTAAAATAAGTACCTTCGAAATAAAGGTTTCGTTTGTATTTACCAGTGAAGTCCATACTACAACTCTAAGTATTAAGGCTGCGGTCTGGCTGCACCCGATTTGTACTTACCCGACCCAATGGGAACTGTGGCTTGGTGAAATTGATAAATTTCTTCCGACAAGGTGGCGTTTACGCGGCGCGGTTTCTTTATAGTTTTCCGCGGTCCTCGATGACTTGGATACGAGCATGTGTTGCTCTTTCTGCCAGCCCAGTCTGTAGTTAGTTTTTTTCTGTGTCTCGGGCATATTGTCATTGACATTTTCTCGTTATCTGTTGTAACAAAGTATCCAGCTCTATTCAGGATCAGGTCAACCTCATTAACGTTTTCGTCTCCGGTTCGCAGTTGCCCTGAGCTGACTCCCAGGCTTAGTAGATGTGCAGTGATGTCTAGCTTGCACGCCAACAGGGGTACAACCTGCGACCCCGTGCCCTCCAAACTACAGCAGAATCAGGAGAACTGAACGAACAAGTCAAACTAACATCCATATTGAAAACAGCAAAATCAGCTGAACAGGACAGCTGTCTGCAGATAATCAGATAAGGGATGGAAAATTATCTTTCCCTGAAGTGTACTTCTACCAAATAACAGAACCGCTCAATATTTCAAAGAGTTTGACAGTGAAGTATAGTATAATATGCAGGCCACCTATCTGAAAAAGTAATGTGTTGCTCTTAGTCACAAACACCGGGAATATGTCGCAAATTAATAAAGCGTGAAATATTTCCGGGAAAAACGACAATTATGCAAATTAGGAAATTAGGGTAAAGTTGTGAGAAAGCTCACGCGAAGGTATTTTAACTTGCCAAATAAGACTTTGCGTATTTGTAAAGACTTTATGACAGGCTAAAAAAAAATAGTTTTGATCTGGATATAAACTGCCGCACTTTAGAGAAAACCAGATTGGAAAATTGCCAAAATTCTTCTTACTTGCGATAGCCACGAAGTGATGATATTTGGAACCGCTCCAAAGTAAGTTATTTTTAACAAAATTCGTTTATATTGAAGACATGAGCTGGTTATAGGCTGGAAAGTATGTACAGTTCGTATAAATGAATAAGGCTAATGCCAAGTAAGTAAAATTCGTCGTGGAAGTTTACCCAAATTTTCCGTCTCACGTGGGCAAAATAGCACCAAAAACTAGGGGGGGTGGTCAAAATTCTAAGAAATTAATTTTATTTTACTAAAAATACCACCGATCGTAATCTTATCTGATAGAGAAAAAATGCTGAAAATTTGGAGGCAATCGGCCGACCTCGATCCGCGGACCCTGCCTGGTCCTTAGTGACAATGACACTTAACATACCGAAAGAAGCTACATTTCCTGTGTCTGTATATATCGCTATTATCTGTGCCAGTAGCAGTGGGAGTACGTCTTGTGGGGTCTGGGACGAGGGCGAGCAGACGTTCACAGCTGGGGAGTGGGAAGGGAGGGGTGGGAAGAAGGAAGACATTCTGTTGTCTCGTTGCGTTGGAAATCGCGGAGACAAATTCGAACATGAGTTAAACAGTCTTGTTTTCCATTCACTGGGGCGAAAATGAAACAAAAAACCGGATAATTAATACTTCATTTCTACCGGAAGATCATTCAGCTGCACTGTGCACGTGCCTCGAGTCAGAGAATTTTCTGTTTGGAATGATAAAGGCAAATTTTTAAAGCTGTGGATTAGAATACCCATTCCGACCAGAGCATTTTGACCAATACATGTGCACCACGACAGTATCGACGATGTCTGCCTAGTAGACTTGCAGTAGATAGTAGAAAATGGTTGTTCGGTTCTCTTTAATCAACTTGGAGTTTTGAACCCTATTTTTTAAATTTTTCCTTGAGCGGGGATTTTCTCCTTCAACTGAAAAGTAGCAAATGTTTTCTCTTTAAATGAGCACGAGTAGTGAAGTACTTTTAGTCTTTGTGTTTGAACACTGTACTGTTCGCCCCCATGCAATTCGTAGGAGGTTCATTGTCCTCATCGGCCTCATGGTTTTACGCGAACCGAGCACATTAATTTTCTTTTGTACTTCGCATATGGCATTAGTCTGCCGACGCCTTCGCCCATTGCGCTTGAAATAAAAAGAAGCTTGATCAAAGCTTAATCATGCTTTAACACATCTAATCAACACACGAGAAAAATATTTTGTCTTGTCACGTAATGAAACCTAATGTAGTCGGAATGTCATTACTTCATTGTTACTTCCTCTTTTTTATTGAATCCGGCCCTGTTTTCGGATGTTAACAGAAATTTCAACACCAAAGAACATCGAAACGGAAGAGAAATATTTCATTTTTGATACCTAAAAAAATAAAACTGCTTTCTATTCTCATATCTCCGCGTGTTAATAACGTCACCTTGTCTTTCTTGATAGACATTCCAAAACGTGGTCCGTTTTTAGGTGCAGGTGCGCTGCGATCTGTGGTTTTTTGTATTTGTGAACTGAAACCCCAATTCTTATTCTTTCAAACAGCTCAAAGCTACAAATTTGTTTTGCCATAGTTTGACTATCGAAATAGTGCACAAGACACAAGTTTATTTCGTGGGACAAGCAAATAATCACAACTGGTTTTGTTAGGAGAGTGGGAAAAGACTTCCCTTTTGCTTCTGTATTTTGATTGGATGCCTCGCCCCCACGCAAATGTAGGCCACTTGCTCGTATTAACAATAACATGGCGGCATCGGAAGGTGATCATCGCGTCCAAAAATCTCCGGCTGCAGCACAAAGGCCACCACATCTCAGGGCCTTAGAGGTTTTTACGACTCGTGTTTAATGTTTTGCCGCTGTCTTTTTAGTTGTGTCGCTTACTTTGTACCGCGTTTTTCACCCTAGGGCTTGACTTTCTCTGAGAGCATGTCAAGACGACCCCCTCGCCTTCGAAGGCGCTCAATTTCGGTGTCCTCAACCGATAGCTATGGGAGTTCAGGTGAAAGAAACGTGCTCTTGATAACGCTGTGTCAGTTTTTGATGCTTTAACGAGGTTTTGGTGTGGTTTGGAGGTTCCGAATTCGATATATTTTCATTCACCGGTCGAATCGATCGACACAGTGTTGACGCTACGTTTAATTCGCGTCCCGAAGTAAAAGATGTGAACGTTCTTCCTAGAATAAATTTGTACATTTTTTATTCCCATTAGAGCCGTACTATTACTATTACCATTTTACGGGATTTTAGAATAGTGAGCTGTCTATTGTGTTTGAGTTTCAGTCCCGTAGTTTGCGTTAACTTATTTGAAATTATAAGTCGATGTGGTCTTCCTTTGGTGTATTTAATGCGTTGATATTTGCCCTCTTGTAGCGAGCTACTCCGACAGCTATTCATCAGATGAGGATGATGTTTCACCAAGGGAACGTTCTCAGGTTTGCTTTCATAATTATTTATCAAGGCTCTTCTAGTTAAGCTTAAGCTTTAATATATGCACTTTCTCCACGCTGGCTAAAGTAAGCTCATCATGCACACACTTTGAAATGTATTTTAAAAGCACTGCGCTGGTTTCCTTTTGCTATAATGCAACCTCACTCTTATCGTGCATCGTAAAACAATTGATTTAATGCCTTCTCAAGGACTTTAGACCTTCACACCTGAAAAGTTACAGTGGCTAAAAAGATTTCGACAGTCCCGGTCCATCGTGGTTTCCATGAACGGGAAATGAAATTGTGATGATTCGTGACAGATTGAAGGGGAAAAATTTCGAAATTTACATGAGTCACGTAAAGTTTACAAACAAGTGCAAGTCTTGTGATTAAAAGCACCCCATGTTTTTGCAGAACCAATATAATGCCACTTCATTATTATTTTTACGTACGATTAGTCCCTCATCTGTGAAGATATTAAGCATGCCTTACGTCACGAATTTAATACGTAATCAGGCAATATGAACTGGACGAGTTTGCATTATCAACTTTGTTTGGCCATGCTCGTCGTTCATGGCACACGTGAATATAATGGTTCTTGACTGACGCAGAGGATGTTTTAATGGACATGCATATTTATTAACTTGCATAAAAGGAATGTTATTACATGAATGACTAGTTCAGGTCAGCCTGTTAAGGCTTTTATGAACTGATATACAATCCGAGCTTGATATCAACATAAATGTAATTGTTTCTTTTTTCCACGCGGACTGTTTTGTCTGTCGATGTAGAGAAGTCATTTCAAGTTAGAGAATCTGCTTGAAGTTTGAAACATTCAACCTTTTTTCCAGAACTTCTGAAAATATTTTTTAGTGTGACTGATAACTATATGCCAAACTCTGAAAAGCTGAGATTTTTGCATAACAAGCATGCATAGGAATTTGTGGTTTTGGGGTGAACTTGAAAGCAAATAGCAGACAGCACCCAAAAGAATTAGACAGACCCTGCCTTAAATTTGATGTCGTGTTGATGGGATGATCAGACCATTACAGAGCCAAGGATAAAGAAATTTTGTTTCCAGTCCTAGTTCTAGATCTTTTGGCAGGGGAGGATTGAGTCTGGTTTTGTTGCTATTGGCAGCAAAATAGTGCCTCTCACAATTTTAAGTCATGAAAAAAAAACTGTTAACTGTTTGGTCAAGTGGTATTGTGCAACATTATACCCATATTATACTTAAGAAGGACTGATTTGTGATCTTGTTGAGGGTTTGTCTTTGGTGTGTCATCTCTGTTACTTTTTCGGATCGTTAAAGGAATTTATCTTTTTTTGTGGTTTTCCAAATCACCTGTGATTGGATTACTTTTAATCTCTGTGTTCCTGCAATAATAATCTGAATTAACCATTATCAAGTTGCAAATATTGTATTCACTGATTTTTTTTTCTGAAAAGTATCAAATCTGTGAATTATGTACATGTAGTCGAGTGTGATAAATCTGTTTGCTTTCTTTGGGTTCCTAATAATATGGAAAGGAGAAAAAAAAATTAAGAAAAAACTTTTGGTCATTTCTAATTTACAATCATTTTGTGTAGCTTTCAAAACGCTGATTTCTCTGTACTCTGTGAGAATGATAAGTATTTTGTTCTGTTTTAGTCCTTTGATTATTGTACATGATCACCAGCTTGCGTTGCTAGAATTCTAATGCAATAATTTTGGCTTCTTTGCTTGTCACACTTGCTTTAATATCCCATGTTTTTCTCTGTGTAATGCTGTAATAAATTGCTGTATTTGACAGATGGTTCATCTTGCATGTTTAATTTCATTGCATGCGTGAAAGTTGATCATACGTTCATAATGAGTAGATTTGATCTTTTACATCCCATGATCAATGTGCAAATTCTCCTTAGCAATTTTTGTGCTCTATGAGAAGATGAAAATTTTAGATCAAAGTAATTTATTGTGGTGATTGGATTCTTAGTTCTTTTGAGCTAAATGTTTGATCTTTACTGTCATGTTATAAGGAAAGATTTGTTGTTGATCACTTTTGGGATTTAAAAGGTTGAAAAAACTAGACTGTAATGCATCCATTTTCCATCCATGTGCAGAAAAACAGCAGTGGTGGATCAGATTTTTGTGTTAAGAATATTAAGCTGGCTGACTTTGGTCGCAGGGAAATTGAAATAGCTGAACAAGGCAAGCGGAACTTTGTGTATTGTCTTTGGGGAAATCTAAATCTTTCCCTTTAGGGAAAAGAAGACTGAAAATACTTGGGAAAGAAGTCGATATGGGACTCATTCTTTTATGTAAAAGATGATTTTGCCTGAAAGTCAATTTGCCCGATGGCAAGTTGTCCAGAGAAGTCTCCATTTGCGCTGACTTTGTTGATACTAATGTAATACTCTACACGTACCTGAACTAGCATTGGGCAAATTGACATTAGTCCAGGCAAATTGACTTCTGGGAATATTGATGAGCCACAGTTTTGGTTACTGGTACAATGAATTTACAATGAATTTATTTGTGGTAATTGAGAGGGACTTGAAGGTACTTCATGTTTGTATTTTTGTGAAAATCAATGTATTTAATCTTAATTTCTCAATAATTTCCTTGGTAATACACACGTTATATGAAGCAGCCTAGTTCATAATCATCATCATCATCATCATCATCATCATCATCATCATCATCATCATCATCATCATCATCATCATCATCATCATCATCATCATCATCATCATCATCATCATCATCACCATCACCATCACCATCACCATCACCATCACCATCACCATCACCATCACCATCACCATCACCATCACCATCACCATCACCATCACCATCACCATCACCATCACCATCACCATCACCACCACCACCACCACCACCACCACCACCATCACCATCACCATCACCATCACCATCACCATCACCATCACCATCACCATCACCATCACCATCACCATCACCATCACCATCACCATCACCATCACCATCACCATCACCATCACCATCACCATCACCACCATCATCATCATCATCATCATCATCAGGATCAACATACATTTGTATATTATCATCATTGTTATCACCACTGTCATCATCATTGCCATTGTCATCACCATTGACATTGCCATCCTCGTTGACGTAACCTTCACCAATCATCATCATCATCGTCATCAATATCATCATCATCATCATCATCATCAATATTTTATTTAGTATTCTGTTGGTAAGTACATGGATATACGTTAACATTGCCAGAAAGATCTAGCCACTACCAGTAGCAAGGAAGGTCTAACCTGTGCTCAACTTTGAGAGTTCCATTATAACTTTCAAAGTTTAACCCATTCGCCCCTGAACCGCCCGTAACCGCCCGTGCGGATCCAGGTCCTTTCTACCCTTTGTGACGTCATCAGTTTTAACGGTCAAGGACAACTTTCTTCGGTAACTTGTGCAGAGTGAAGAGATCTTTCAAACCATACCAGAATGACCACAATTCAGTCAAGGACACCGGAGAAAGAAGCAAAAAACCACGTGACAAGGACCTGAAAATCTCCATGAAAATCTTGTTCCATTACCCACCTACCTTTCCTTTCACCTAATCCTAAGATCCTAAAAGCTTTCCTAAAAACTCTTCCCACCAAAATGAAGCCTACTAAATGCCCAGCAAGAGAAAAAAAAAATGAGGCAAGAAAAGCGAAAAAAGAAGGGAGGAGAGAAAGCGAAAAGTAAAAGTCAAGACTGCTGTGTCACTTTTAAACCCAAAAACTATGTCGAAATTTTGCTTTCTGCGCATGCCCGAACTTCGCAAGCTGATATTTTGCATCTGGATCAGAAGGCCGCCAAGTGTACGACCTGTAGACCGGTTTGTGGTAAGTTTTAGCTCTTTATAGCACGACAGTGACCAGAAAACCACTCGACTAGCTTCAAAACGCGTTTTTCGGCAAAATCTCCAGGAGCGAATGGGTTAATGAAAAAAGTAGCAAACATGGAAATTCGTTGTGAAAACCTTAAATTGCAAGTACGGTATGTGAAAATCTATGAATGCACATTTGAGGATTTTCCATGATTGCAAATGTAGATTGGCTGTTTATTCCCATAGCAATTTTTTTGACATTTTATTGTTTGTGGTAATGATAGAGGAGAAGTAATGAGATTTTTTGGTTATTTCTTAACTGTAATTCAAGTTTTGCACAAAAGTGTTTTGGGCGGAAGCAATTTTTAGGGATCTCACTACAGTATGAGAATCACAAATCAAATTTTGCAAAAACGTTGTGGTAAAGGTTGTTATTATTATTTTGATAGAGAGCTATCAAAATTCTCTTCTCTATTTAGCTATAAATTCAGTTAATCTATGCTATTTTTCTGTTTTAGAAATGCCAGGGCTCATGTTGCTTCGAAAGCGAAACTGCACAGACAAGCCTTTGGAGGGAGCTAAGATTGTTGGATGCACTCATGTAACTGCGCAGGCAGCAGTGAGTAAAATATTCTACAGCAAAAGTGGTTTGGCGTAGATTTCTGTTGATTAAAATGTTGTCATCTCTCTTTGTCTTACTAAAACTGACCATGAAAGATGTTGTGATTGTTGATCGCGGCACACTCTACTGCTGAAAAGTAGTCAAAGTTTCCAAAGTTTCATCTTTAGTGATTACTGAGTGGGTATTATGAGTTACTCTGGGTTTGAATTTGACACCCTATTTAGAAAGTGTCTTTTTTACCGCAGGATTCCTGATTTGATCTGTGAGTGAGTGGTGCGTTGCACATAAAAAATGGTGGTTCTTACCATTAGAGATAGTCAAACATTCCATTTTACCACATTAGCAGACTTCTTATGGTCCATCATAATTCCTGTACTTTTGACTGTAGTTTTAATTCTTAACCCTTTCAGGAGATTTATTTATTATTGCTTCTCTTGAGGAAATAATCCTGTCTCTCAAGATTAAAGTCTTGTCCCTTGACTTGCACTTAAGCAGTACACTACAAAGACAAATAATTATACAAATTATTTTGACTTCCTAGGTTCTCATAGAAACCCTTGCTGCTCTTGGTGCACAAGTGCGTTGGTGCGCTTGTAACATTTACTCAACACAGGTATGTGTTTCTGTAACTATACAGGTTCTTTTTTTTCTCCCATAGTAAATAATGATGGAGTCTTCTTTTGAGTCTGTGGATGAAATCTTGCGATGTAGTGAGTAGAAGGGTTTAACGTTTTGTACATTATATAAATTCAAAAAATTTTATCTTTCTCTACAGAATGAGGTTGCAGCTGCATTAGCAGAGGCAGGTCTGTAGATTCTTTTAACTTTTAAGTCTATTCAAAAGGTTATAAATATTGAGCACTCGAAGTTGGTCCTTCATTTGGCTGAGTCATCGTATAAAAATGGATCTTGTGACAAGCATGCCATTTATTTGATGATTGAAATGATGTACCATTTTGATAACTTTTTGGCACTTTGACAATGATGTAATTTCCCTCGAATCAAGGGCCTAATTTTTATTTAATTATAGATGAGTGCTCATGAGTCAATCAATTCAGAAACAAATTGTTGAATATAAAAAAAATAAATACTCTGAGGATTACTTGATCGTCAATAGAATAGGACAGGAAAAATTTATAGTGAGCAAATCCTTTTTTTTGTAGAAATCTAAATTTTGCAAAGGCAGACTCAGTAACCAGCAATGGCAGAATCTTGAAATTTTAAACCTAGAGTTAGGAAAAGTTGTAAAATGTTTTTTAGAACGTGACTACAGTCATGTATTCAAGAAAGCGTGAGAAATCAGTTCTCAACTTGTAAGAGTGTGAGATGGGTTGTGAAATTCTGAGGTGCATAACAAAATTGTGAGACATGGCAAGTCTGAACCTAGGTTTTAAAATTCAAACCTCTATTTGGTTTTGACATTTAATGCATGTACTATGGTCCCCAGGCTTCCCCATCTTTGCATGGAAGGGAGAGTCTGAGGAGGACTTCTGGTGGTGCATAGAGCAGTGCATTACGTCAGATAAATGGCAGCCAAATATGGTGTTGGATGATGGCGGTGATGCGACCCACCTGATGTACAAGAAGTTTAATGGTACGTTCAACACCCTACGCGGAGTTGTGGAGGAGAGTGTGACTGGTGTTCACAGGTGAGGCCTTGTAAATGTATGGCTGCAAAGTTGTGCTCCATTCATTATAGATCCCCATAAGATAAGGTTACTTCTATGGTTTTTGATTATTGTTGGTTGATACAGTCTCTTGCAAAATGCTTACAGTAGATAACAATATTCTATGTTATTCAATACAGTGTGCAAAAAAAATTCATGTCCAGTAGGCCGGGGCTAGTGTATTTTGCAATTGGGCTAGTGAATTCTGTTGTCAACTTGCCCAACAGTGAATTATTCTGGGGGAATTCAAAATACATATTGTAAGACCAATGGCTTAAATTCCTAATTCGAAAGCTGTTTGACGAAGTAAAATTATCATGGTTATTATTATAATAAATTACCAAAGCGGGTAATAAATTAACTAATGATGTAAATAGTTAATAAATATTAGTTAAACTAATCCTGTTTGTCAAAAATTTAACTTCCGTGCTAGTTAAATTGCTACAACCAGCCTCAAGGGCAAGTTATAAAATTGACCTTATTAATTTTGCACCGTGCAATATTTCAGGTTATACCAGCTATCAAAGCAAGGGAAACTAACAGTTGCAGCCATGAATGTCAATGACTCAGTCACCAAAGTAAGCAAATCTAATTAATGATAGCAAGCTGTTTACATATCTGTTGTGCTTTTTCAAATAGTGGTGGTGTTGTTCCTGAGAAGTAATAAAGAAGAACCAGTTGTTGATAGACTTATTTTTATTTTCTTGCAGACAAAATTTGATAACATGTATTGCTGTAGAGAATCAATTTTAGATAGGTATGTATGCCAAAAATGATGAAATGATAATTTTGGTAATCAACATAATTTTATTTTTTCATTGATGGAATATTACAACCTTACATGTATAAATTACATCCCAGCAAAGTACACTTAAGTTTTCACTATTTTAAAACTCTTTTCTCCTATAGTTTAAAGAGAACCACCGATGTCATGTTTGGAGGAAAGCAGGTCCTTGTTTGTGGATATGGTGAGGTGAGTGAAAAGACCCTCAAGAGAATTTTTTCATTCTCTACAACTGCGTATATACAGCTGCGTAACACAGTGACTTAGTATATGTAAGTTTTGTTTGAAATTCTAACTCTCTTAGATAAATAAGTTTTTAACTCCTGTCAGTTTTCCATGTCATTTCTTCATGTCATCACTTCCAGTTAAAAAAGCAATGGTATTATTTTCTCAAATTTATTTCTGGGAGTGTTGGCACTGTTCGTTATTTGTGATGGGTTTATTTGATTGGGACGTAAAGACTGCTGTCCATTAGTGCATTTTTAGGTGAAACATTCAGGATTAATTGTTAAATCTTTTTGCATTTTTTATGTAGTTTAATGCATTTTTTTTCGGGCCAAGTGATAGTATATTGTTTTTATTCTATAAATTTGTTTCAGGTGGGCAAAGGTTGTTGTTCTGCTCTCAAAGGTCTTGGTGCCATAGTTTATGTAGCAGAAATTGATCCAATCTGTGCATTGCAGGCATGGTATGTGGAGTACATGTATCTGTGCCATATTTCAGTAAAACCTTGGTCCACAGTGATCACCCTAATGGGGCCTGGGGCAGATTCAGAATTTGTGATGATGGGGTTCAAACAAGCAACTGCTTTAATAAAGCAGAAGTGTTAAAGGAGTTGTGTCCCAAAATTCATCAAAATTCAAACAGTAAACTGGTACTAATTGGCTGAAACATAGAAAATGCTGCTCAGAGTGTTAAAGAATTTATAAAAAACACTAAATACGAAAAGAAGGCAGGGATGGACAAATTTTTAAGAAGAAGGTTCATTTTTGTTGTTTGAGAGGTTATTTATTTCACCACAGAAAAAAAAAACCAAAGATGAGATACAGAAAATACACAGAAGCAATGTGTTGAGGAAGCCCAAAAAGAAACCATAAGGCTTATAGATGCTGGGCCCCGTCAGGGTATAAAAGTATAAGTTTACAAGGCCAGGATCAAAATAATGTCTATGTCTCTGTTTACAGGCAAAATTTGATTTCAGGTTAAATTTTTTTAGCCTAGGTTGATTCTCAATTTCCTTTGTCTTTTAGGGCTAGGAGACGTAGGAAATTGAGAATCAACCTAGGTTAAATCAAAATTAACCTGAAATCAAATTTGACCTGTAACGTATACAAAGTAATTTCCTGACATTGAGAAAAGGTGTATAACTAACTTGACACAAAGCTGTGATTTTGTCATTCACAAGTAATTTCTCAAGTTCCATAGGAGATAATTAGATAATTATGCATAATTGACATTGTAAACAAAAATGAACTAAACAGCTGTGACACAGCCCCATTAAAAGAGGTTTCCATCCTAAGGGGCATATTTAAGTGCATTGATTTATGAAAATCAAGGATATTTTTGTGTCAAAACCAAAGAAATGTGAGAAAAGAAAAATAATCAACCAGCCCGGGAGGTTCATCCAGGTTTCACAAATCTTTGTTACAATGTTCACGCTTCCTTTTTTTGACTTAAAAACTTTGTATTTTTATCAAGAGAAGATACCTAATTGACTGAACCCAGCACTGTTTGATTATTGTTTTTAGCATGGATGGTTTCCGAGTAGTCAAGATCGACATGGTGGTGAAGCAGATTGACATCTTGATTACATGTACAGGTATGTTGCTAAAACCAAATACTGTTTCATGGAATGCTGTTAATCAGGTTGTTATAAGTGTAAGCTCTTCAATTTTCATTTCAAAAGTTCAAGCCATTTGTGATAAATAAATAATGTACCATTAGAATTTTGTCTGAAATAACTGATTTACTGATATGACAGCATTTTTGTCTTCTGCAAAACACAATTCTGCATACTCATCGTTGGTGCTACATTGTATTCTAATCCACATTAATTCCTATTACTTATCAGTGTGCACAGAAAGTAGTGTCCAATAACCTAGGGATAGTGGATTTTGCTATCGGGCTAGTGAATTCTGTTTTTAACTTGCCTGGCCGGGAAGTGACGTTTTTTGAGAAATTCAGATAACAGAAGAACTGTGAAATCAATTGTGCTGGTCAAAATGTTTTTGGGGCTAGTGGAAATGACGTCTGGGCTTGTAAATGCTAACTTCAGCTTGCCCAAATGGCAAGCTGGAAAAATGATTTTCTTTGCACCCCGCTTATGTCAAAAAAATTTTAGTTTAAAGAAAAACTAAATCTATTCTTGTTTAAAATTACTAATAAACAATTTAATATCGCATTATTAGTCAACCTTTCTGTGTCCTCCTTTCTATGTGACCCTTGCATTAGGTCCATTCCATTCCACATTGGCAGCTCATTTTGAAATGTAAATAGTGTCCTCCATTATTTTTTATGATGCTCTTACATATATATTATGTAATTAATGTTGTCTCAATATCTTTTGTTATTTCCCTTGTATTAAAAAAGGTAACAAGCATGTGATCACAAGGGATCACATGGACAGAATGAAGAATGGATGCATTGTTTGTAACATGGGGCATTCTAATACTGAAGTTGATGTGGTAAGATGCTTGATACTACTCAGGCTTTGATATCAGTAACATTCCTGAACAGTGCTTTTGGACCTTTTTGCTCGTTAGATTTCAGTGCTGCAGCTGAAATTTAACAGATGATCCCAAACAAAGAATGTAGCATGCTTGACTGCGAATAACAAGGCAGGGTGACTGAGTGATTAGAGTGTTGGAAATTATAATCAGAGTCCCTTATTAAGTCACAATGGGCATGTGTACCATCTACTGAGTTGTACATGGATTTTATGGTTAAACATTAACGTTAACATCTTTCTTGCAGGCTAGTTTAAGAACTTCAGACCTGACATGGGAGAAAGTCAGAACACAAGTAGATCATATTATCTGGCCAGATGGCAAGAGAATTGTGTTACTAGCTGAGGTACTGTCTGTTTTTTTTTGGTTACAAATGTATGAAGTATTGTGTGTCAATGGAACACTGAACACTGGATAATCTGCATGCCCTCCAATCAGTTTGTATGACAGCATGTGCATCTGTATTTCTGCAGTGATTCCTTTGCCAAAAAATTGTGGCGTGAAATGTTTATAAATTTATATTAATTTTAATAATAATTATGAGATTAAATGCTATTTCAGCTCTCATAAGGTGCAAGTGTGTCTAAACGCCTTAAAGTGAATGAATTCTAAGTTTGACATAATGTTGAAAATTAATGTTAGGAGATTGTTAAACAATTTGAAGGTGGAAATTAAATGCTTGCTTGATGACAGTGAGTGCAATCATACTGAAATTATTGTTCTGAGGAGGTTTTGCTCTTCAGTTTAATCCCTTATAAGGGTAGTTGACATAAATTATTTTTTATCATATTATTCATGATGTGTTGATCATGTTTTTAATCATTTTTTTCAGGGTCGTCTTGTGAATCTGAGCTGTTCTAGTGTACCCTCTTTTGTAGTTTCCATTACGTCCACAACTCAGGTGATTTTTAGTTGGTAAAATGTTGCCCCTTTTGTGTTACTTTCGCTTTAAAGAAGTAAAATTGTTAAAGCACTTTCTTGAAACTGCCTTAATTTGTAAAAGCCTTTTTGAAACTGGTTGAGAAACGTAGCTTGATGAGCATATTAAATTTTGGGATGTCTGCTTTGCAAGTCTGAAGCAGGATTATAATATTATTGGTGGTGTTTTCAACTAAGTTGAATATTTAGCAGTTTGTTTCATAATCTTTGTTAAAAAGTCACAGTCACATGACTGTTCATAGTCACAAAAACAGACCTACAGTAGTCTGTTACTTGTACCAGCTCACTGCAAAGTTTTGTTTGTTATTTTCTTTGCAGGCAATAGCATTAATTGAACTTTACAAGGCACCTCCCGGTAGATATAAGCATGATGTTTATCTCTTGCCTAAGAAGATGGGTAAGTATATCACCTCAACTTCTTTTTGCTGTTAGAGTGTTTTTCAGTTGTTAGGTAGTGTCATGACCAGTCAGTCAGGGAGAGAGACAGACAGACAGACAGAAAGACAGTCAAATATTCTGTCTACCTGTCAGTCAATCTTCCAATGGTCATTCTGGTGTAGAATAATAAAGTACAGTCAGTCGTTCAATCGTTCAGTCTGTCAGTCAGTCAGACTGTCCATCAGTCAGTCAGTCAATCCATCAATCAATCACTCAGTGAGTCAGTCAAATCCATCAATCAATCACTCAGTGAGTTAGTCAATCCATCAGCCAGTCAGGTGAGGCAGTAAGTCTGTTAACTGATAGTCAGTCATTAAATCTCCATATAAACCAATGATTTAGTCCATCTTCTAAGTTCAGCCAGTTGGCTATTCAAGATTCTTTTTTGTCAACCAGCCTTCCAGAACAAGGATTATTCTCTTCTTTTATACAAATACATGGTGAGGTGGCCTGTCAAGTGGCACGTACAGTCAAACAGTCAGTCACTGACTGGTCAATCTTCCAGTAGTAACAACCAGTTGCTTATTGATCTTTAGACAGGGAAAACAATATTTGAACTTTCTTTTTTAGATGAATATGTAGCAATGTTGCACTTGCCGACATTTGATGGCCATTTGACTGAGCTAACAGAAGAACAAGCAAAGTATCTTGGAGTGAACAAAAATGGCCCATTCAAGCCCAATTATTACAGGTTGGTTTTCTTTTCAATCGTGTTTAACCCTTTAAGCCCCAGTATCCACATACAAATTCTCCAAACTGATCTCCATACATTTCCTTTAAGAATTAGTTGAGAGAATTTAATAAAACATCAAGGCATTTTCTCTTTCGTGATCATTTTTTATATTCTCACAACCTTATCTTTTGACAATGTATGGACATTGTTAGGAGAAAATTGCTGTTGGTCACTACTGGGACTTAAAGGGTTTATAGGAAAACAGATTGTTTATTTAGAGTGATCATTCCCATTATTCTCATGAAGTCCTCTATTTAAGCAATAGAAAACCTTTTCCGTGTTTGCATAGCCTGATATAAACACGAGAGGGGTTGGGAGAATTCGAGACCGTTATGCAAACCCGAGACGAAGTCGAGGGTTTGCATAATTGTCGAGAATTCTCCCAACGCCTCGAGTGACACCACAACCATGTTTACATACTCTCATGCAAACACTCCTCTCGGCCAATCAGAGCGTGCGTACTATTTTAGTTATTTTATAAAGTGTTTTTGATGAGATAGTAATATTTTTTAAGAGAAACCACATGCTAGTAACTATTACAGTCAAGCCAGTTCAAGCGTACCCCCAACATTCCATTAGTGTGTTTATTATTTGAAAGTTGAATCCGTTGGTAGTTATAGATTTCAGATTCATCTCAGCATTCTGCGTAATGAGCCATGAAGTCACATACGATGCAGGACTTTACAAAATTTCTACCAGCTCTGTTTCCCTGAATTTGATGTAAATGTCTTCTAAGAAATTAAATCCATTCAAAGACTTTTAATATGACCAAATACAGAAATGTTCTCGTAAAATTTTCACTGCTCGTTATGCATAGAGGAATGCTGATTTGAATTTGACACCAGTTACAGGAACAACTAACCGATTCATTTTTCAAAGAATCAATTAACTTTTCATAAATAGAATCTTGGATGGTATACCCTTGACCTGCCTTGACTGTAAGGCTTAATACCCTTATATTGTAAGGAAACTATGGTTTTATTAACATGAAGAAGTTTTGATTTTATAGTCTACCATTTCTGTTGTTGTTACAGTTATTGCAGATGGAGCCCTTTGTGGTACTTGAAACAGATCATGTCTCTAAAACTTATGAGTGAAACATTGGTAGAATTTCAACTCTTTAGTTGAATACAATACACTTTCCCATATAACTATAAAATGCAGCTGCAACCAGAAATGTGTGAAATTCATTCAACATTAATTGTAACAAATTCAAAATTTTTAATTTTATTATAATAGTTTTTATTTATTTTGGATACATTTTATATTTTTCTCCCTCATTGTCTCTAAAAAGTAAGACCTTGCAGATAAGTTTTTATTATTTTTTTAATATCGATTTTACTGACTGAATTTTTATATATTTTCAGATACTAATGATGTGGGACTGGATCCACAAAAACCAACAATAATGCTTGTAAATTCTGGAACATTTTTAAATTCCTATTTATGAAATAAGGCTCCATATTTTGCCACATATTTGGCCTTAGAGCAATCCACTGTGCACTTAGCTTCTTATGATATTATCCAATGACGTAACACACTGCTGTTTTCAGCATTTTACAGGACATATAATAATAGTTTAGTTTAGTTCCAGTAGTGCATTTTTCTTAATTTTCAACCTTTTCATGTACACCTATGAAAACAGTGCTTGATTTACAGTGTAAGTTACATGTAGAGGGTTGTATAAACTTATTATTTTTTGTCTGTGGATGAAATCCTAGGGTATGACCATCTCGGTAGTTCTTTTTTGCGGTTTTAAATTTTATTTACCAAATCGGAAGTGAATTGTGAAGGTAATTTACTAGTTAATGGGAAAAAAGTAAGTTCTTTGCTGCCACCGCTGGGCAACAATAGTGCAAGTAATGTTAACTAAGTATTGCTTGTGTAGGGATGATGAGAAGAACCTTGAAAATAGTAATGCCATCTTAGAAACTTGTTATGACAAGTTATTGCCAGTCTTAAGTCTCAAGTCTCAGGTTTTCAAACAATGGTTTGGATATCCCAGTGGGCCGTTTGTATGTTATACGCAATACCAAACCATTGCATAACTTGTGCTAGAACTTGTCGACTTATTTGAGGTAAAAACTGTCAGTAAGACGTCAGAACAAAATTAATCTGACAGGCGAATGGAAATTACTCCAGAATTTGTGAGGTAATTAAATCATTTGGCTTGGTGTAAAATATTTTTTTGTTTGGGACTATGTACAGCCATAGGTTAGAAGAGGTCGAAATAATAATTACAATGTCTTTGCGTTGACATTCAGAGAGCTTGATTTGTAATTTAGGGATTAAATTTTTCAAAGTCACTTCTGCGCACTGTGAACTAGTTGCTGTGCCAGCCATTTTGCATTCTAAGAAAAAAAGGCAAGCAATTGATCTGTACTGTGATATTTCTTGGTGACTTTTCATTCTTGTATTGAACAAGATGCTTTAGGTTAGGTTGTTTTTGTTTTCTTGATAATGACACAAACTTGGTGATTGTAAAAAACAGTTCCCACACAGACACATCTATTTTTCAAAGTCGTCATATGATAATTATTTTGGTTCTATAGTTGTGATGTTGTTCATTTCTAGTGTTTCCCAAGTGTATCTGGCTTATGCTGTGTTCATTCTAAATACTTTTATTAGCAAATAATGTTGCACATGTCTGAGTCAAGTCAGTTAAGAAATAAATTCCCTGTAAACATGTTGGCCACTCATTGATGTATGCCAATATGAAATACTGAGATATTCATGCATGCCCATCTTAAGTGTACCCTGCAAGCAAAGTTTTCTCTCTTGCATGAGTTGTAGTTTTAACAAAGTCATTCACGTGGCCATTCAAGAGAGTAACCTCTGCTCACAGGGTAATCTTAGTAAACACATTTTCCAACAAACATCCGCCTCTTGGTTGGAAAGAGGGTCAA